>NW_017204381.1:0-5680 GCF_001704415.2 Capra hircus | reverse complement strand
GCGTCTCGAAGCTAATCACAACTAAACCCTGGAACTACCAAAGGGTCCTTCACACCCTTGCTGCAACTCCAAGAAGTTCCCCGACATAACCCGTCTCACTCGAGAGGAAGCTCAAAAGTCCCGCACACATCCAGGGAGCCCCGTTCCGCCTCCTAGCTCGAGAGGAGGATCCTTTCCCTGCGTGTTCGGTCAAGTATTCCTGGCATTCCCGTCGCAACTCAAGAGGAGGCGCTCTCCACAGGAAAGGCGAGAGAACTTCCAGTGTCGTGCCACCATTCCCAGAGTCCCCAGATGTCTCAGTCCATTTCCAGGTAAAAATGTTTTCATTTCACTGTCTCGAATTTCAAGCCGAGGATCGACTCACACCACGGTGGCACGTGGGACAGCCCTGTGGGAAAGCCTCGAGGGAAAGCCACAGATCCCTTGATCCACGCAAAGGGAAGCGTGACACTGCTGCTACAGGTCGGAGAAAGGGCACGTGCATGCCCCCACTCGAGATGAGGAATGACTCCCCTGGGGAGACTCCAGAAGTACCCCAACATCCATGTCAGCACTGGAGAGGAATCCTCAGGTTCGGCACCGAATCCACACAAGGTCTTAGGCCCCGGCATCGACGGGAGAGGTATCCCGAAAAGGCCCCCGGCACTCGATGGGGGACTGGCCTTTCCTGAGGCCACCAGAGCGGGTCCCTGAGGTCCCGTTGTAAGTCGTGAGCACTGCCGCAACTCGAGAAAATCCAGGAGGTTCTCCCCTCTAGGCGAGATGAGGCCCATTTCCGCTGAGGCGTCTCGAGCTAATCACACCAAACCTCTGGAACATCCAAAGGGTCCTTCACACCCCTTGCTGCAACTCAAGAAGTTCCCCAACATACCCGTCTCCACTCGAGAGGAAGCACGAGAGTCCCGCCCACATCCAGAGGAGCCCGTTTACGCCTCCTAGCTCGAGAGGAGGGGATCCTTTCCCTGCCTGTCGGTCAAGAATTCCCGGCGTTCCCGTCGCATCTCAAGAGGAGTCGCTCTCCACAGGAAAGGCGAGAGGAACTCCAGGGTCGTGCCCCATTCCCAGAGTTCCCCAGATGTCTCAGTCCATTACAGGGAAAATGTTTTCCCTGCACTGCCTCGACTTTCAAGCCGAAGATCGACTCACACCACGGTGGCACGTGGGACAGCCCTGTGGAAAGCCTCGTGGGAAAGCCTCATGGGAAAATCCTCGAGGGAAAGCCACAGATCCCTTGATCCACGCCTAGGGAAGCGTGACACTGCTGCTACACCTCGGGAGGAAAAGCACGTGCATGCCCACACTGGAGACGAGGACTGACTCCCCTGGGGAGACTCCAGAAGTACCCCAAGATCCATGTCAGCACTGGAGAGGAATCCTCAGGTTCCGCACCGAATCCACACAAGGTCTTAGGCCCCGACATCGACGGGAGAGGAATCCGGAGAGGCCCCTGAGCAACGCGCATGGGTACTGGCCTTTCTTGAGTACACCAGAGCGGGTGCCTGAGGTTCCCGTCGTAAGTCGAGGGCACCTGCCTCAACTCGAGAAACTCCAGGAGGTTCTCCTCTCCAGGCGAGATGAAGTCCATTTCCGCTGAGGCGTCTCGAGGCTAATCACAACTAAACTCTGGAACTTTCAAAGGTCGTTCACACCCTTGCTGCAACTCAAGAAGTTCCCCGACATACCCGTCTCCACTCGAGAGGATGCACGAGAGTCCCGCCCCCATCCAGAGGAGCCCCGTTTTCCGCTTCCTAGCTCGAGAGGAGGATCCTTTCCCTGCGTGTTCGTCAAGTATTCCTGGCATTCCGTCGCATCTCAAGAGGAGGCGCTCTCCACAGGAAAGGCGAGAGGAACTCCAGTGTCGTGCCACCATTCCCAGAGTACCCCAGATGTCTCAGTCCATTCCAGGGAAAACTGTTTTCCCTGCACTGTCTCGAATTTCAAGCCGAGGATCGACTCACACCACGGTGGCACGTGGGACAGACCTGTGGGAAAGCCTCGAGGGAAAGCCACAGATCCCTTGATCCACGCGAAGGGCAGCGTGACACTGCTGCTACAGCTCGGGAGGAAAGGGCACGTGCATGCCCCCACTCCTGACGAGGACTGACTCCCTCGGGAGACTCCAGAAGTACCCCAAGATATATGTCAGCACTGGAGAGGAATCCTCAGGTTCCGGCACCGACTCCACAAAAGGTCTTAGGACCCGGCATCGATGGGAGACGTTCCCGAGAAGTCCCTGAGCAACGGCATGGGGACTGGATTTTCCTGAGTCCACCAGAGCGGGTCCCTGAGGTCCCCGTCTTAAGTCGAGAGCACCTGCCGCAACTCGAGAAAATCCAGTAGGTTCTCCCCTCCAGGCGAGATGAGGCCCATTTCCGATCAGGCGTCTCGAGGCTAATCACACCTAACTTCTGGAACTTCCAAAGGGTCCTTCACACCCTTGCTGCAACTCAAGAAGTTCCCCGACACACCCATCTCCATTTGAGAGGAAGCTCGAGAGTCCCACCCACATCCAGAGGAGCCCCATTTCAGCCTCATAGCTCCAGAGGAGGAATCCTTTCCCTGCCTGGTCGGTCAAGAATTCCCGGCGTTCCCGTTGCATCTCAAGAGGAAGTGCTCTGCACAGGAAAGGCGAGATGAACTCCAGGGTTGTGCTACCATTCACAGAGTCCCCCAGATGTCTCAGTCCATTCCAGGGAATCCTGTTTTTCCTGCACTGCCTCGACTTTCAAGCGAGGATCGACTCACACCACGGTGGCACATGGGACAGCCCTGTGGGGAAATCCTCGTGGGAAAGCCTCGTGGGAAAGCCTCGATGGAAAGCCACAGATCCCTTGATCCACGTGAAGGGAAGCGCGACACTGTTGCTACACCTCGGGAGGAAATGGCACGTGCATGCACCCACACGAGACGAGGACTGACTCCCCTGGGGAGAATCCAGAAGTACCACAAGATCCATGTCAGCACTGGAGAGTAATCCTCAGGTTCCGGCACCGAATCCACACAAGGTCTTAGGCCCCGGCATCGATGGGAGAGGAATCCCGAGAGGCTCCTGAGCAACGCGCATGGGGACTGGCCTTTCCTGAGTCCACCAGAGCGGGTGCCTGAGGTTCCCGTCGTAAGTTGTGAGCACCTGCCTCAACTCGAGAAACTCCAGGAGGTTCTCCCCTCCAGGGCAGATGAGGCCCATTTCTGCTGAGGCGTCTCGAGGCTAATCACACCTAACCTCTGGAACTTCCAAAGGGTCCTTCACACCCTTGCTGCAAATCAAGAAGTTCCAGACATACCCGTCTCCACTCGAGAAGAAGCACGAGAGTCCCGCCCACATCCAGAGGAGCCCCATTTCCGCCACCTTGCTCGAGAGGAGGGATCCTTTCCCTGCGTGGTCGGGAAAGAATTCCCGGCGTTTCCGTCGCATCTCAAGAGGAGGCGCTCTCCACAGGAAAGGTGAAAGGAACTCCAGGGTCGTGCCACCATTCCCAGAGTCCCCCAGATGTCTCAGTCCATTCCAGGGAAACCTGTTTTCCCTGCACTGTTTCGACTTTCAAGCCAAGGATCGACTCACACCACGGTGGAACGTGGGACAGCCCTGTGGGAAAGCCTCGTGGGAAAGCCTCGAGGGAGAGCCACAGATCCCTTGATCCACGCGAAGGGCAGCGTGACACTGCTGCTACAGCTCGGGAGGAAAGCGCACGTGCATGCCCCCACTCGACGAGGACTGACTCCCCTGGGGAGACTCCAGAAGTACCCCAAGATCCATGTCAGCACTGGAGAGGAATCCTTCAGCTTCCGGCACCGAATCCACACAAGGTCTTAGGCCGCGGCATCGATGGGACAGGAATCCCAAGAGGCCCCGAGCAACTCGCATGGGGACTGGCCTTTCCTGAGGCCACCAGAGCGGGTACCTGAGGTCCCCGTCGTAAGTAGAGAGCACCTGCCGCAACTCGAGAAAATCCAAGAGGTTCTCCCCTCCAGGCGATATGAGGCCCATTTCCACTGCGGTGTCTCAAGGCTAATCACATCTAACATCTGGAACTTCCAAAGGGTCCTTTACAACCATGCTGCAACTCAAGAAGTTCCCCGACATACCTGTCTCGACTCGATAGGAAGCACGAGAGTCCCGCCCCATCCAGAGGAGCCCCGTTTCCGCCTCCAAGCTCGCGAGGAAGTATCCTTTCCCTGCATGGTCGGGAAAGAATTCCCGGCGTTTCCGTCGCTTCTCAAGAGGAGGCGCTCTCCAAAGGGCCACCATTCCCAGAGTCCCCCAGATGTCTCAGTCCATTCCAGGGAAACCAGCATTCCCTGCGTTGCCTCGACTTTCAAGCCGAGGATCGACTCACACCACGGTGGCACGTGGGACAGCCCTGTGGGAAAGCCTCGTGGGAAAGCCTCGTGGAAAGCCTCGAGGGAAAGCCACAGATCCCTTTATCCAAGCGAAGGGAAGCGCGACACTGCTGCTAGAGCGGGGGAAAGGGCACCTGCATTCCCCCACTCGAGACGAGGTCTGACTCCCCTGGGGAGACTCCAGAAGTACCTAAGATCCATGTCAGCACTGGAGAGGAATCCTCAGGTTTCCAGCACCAACTCCACACTAGATCTTAGGCCCCGGCTTCGACGGAGCGGAATCGCGAGAGACCCCCGAGCAACTCGCATGGGGACTGGCCTTTCCTGAGGCCACCAGCGCGGGTCCCTGAGATCCCCGTCGTAAGTCGAGAGCACTTGCCGCAAGTGGAGAAAATCCTGGAGGTTCTCCCCTCCAGGCGAGATGAGACACATTTCCGCTGTGGCGTCTCGAGGCTAATCACATCTAACATCTGGAACTTCCAAAGGGTCCTTAACACCCTTGCTGCAACTCAAGAAGTTCCCCCACCTACCCGTCTCCACACGAGAGGAAGCACGAGAGTTCCGCCAAACATCCAAGAGCCCCGTTTCCTCCTCCTAGCTCGAGCGGAGGGATCCTTTCCCTGCGTGTTCGGGAAAGAATTCCCGGCGTTCCCGTCGCATCTCAAGAGGAGTTGCTCTCCACAGGAAAGGGCGAGAGGAACTCCAGGGTCGTGCCACCATTCCCAGAGTCCCCCAGATGTCTCAGTCCATTCCAGGGAAACCTGTTTTCCCTGCACTGCCTTGACTTTCAAGCCGAGGATCGACTCACACCACGGTGGCACGTGGGACAGCCCTGTGGAAAGCCTCGTGGGAAAGCCTTTTCGGAAAGCCTCGAGGGAAGCCACAGATCCCTTGATTCACACGAAGGGCAGCGTGACACTGCTGCTATAGCTCGGGAGGAAAGCGCACGGGCAAGCCCCACTCGAGACGAGGATTGACTCCCCTGGGGAGACTGCAGAAGTACCCCAAGATCCATGTCAGCACTGGAGAGGAATCCGCAGATTCCGGCACCGACTCCACACAAGGTCTTAGGCCGCGGCATCGACGGGAGAGGAATCCCGATAGGCCCCCGAGCAACTCCCATGGGGACTGGCCTTTCCTGAGGCCACCAGAGCGGTCCCTGATGCCCCCGTCGTAAGTCGAGTGCACCTGCCGCACCTCGAGAAAATCCAGGAGGTTCTCCCCTCCAGGCGAGATGAGGCCCATTTCCACTGCGGGGTCTGAGGCTAATCACACCTAATATCTGGAACTTCCAAAGGGTCTTTACAACCATGCTGCAACTCAAGAAGTTCCCCGACAT
>NW_017204380.1:0-5680 GCF_001704415.2 Capra hircus | reverse complement strand
CGCGGTGGGCGGGGCGGCGGGGGTGGGTCGTGGCGTTGGGCGGGGGGGGCGTTGGCGTTGGGTGGGGGTGGGTCGCGTGGCGTTGGGCGGGGTCGCGGGGGTGGGTCGTGGCGTTGGGCGGGGCTGCGCGGGGGTGGGTCGTGGCGTTGGCGGGGCCGGGTGGCGGGGGGCGCAGGGGTGGGTCGTGGCGTTGGGTGGGGTGGGTCGTGGCGTTGGGCGGGGGGCGGGGGGTGGGTCCGTGGCGTGGGTGGCGGGTGGGGGTCGCGGGGTGGGTCGCGGCGTTGGGCTGGGGGCGCGGGGGCGCGTCGTGGCTTGCGCGGCGGGCTGGAAGGGCGGGGACTGGAGAGCCGCGCGCGCGTCCGGGCCTCACCGGCGCTCCGCGCCCAGCTTGCTGAACAGGTCCCTCCAGGCCAGGTCCTGGAAGAAGGTGTTGTACCTGTAGTCCACGGAGCCCAGGTACCGGGGGCCACGGGGTGGGAGCCTGGGGGCCGAGAGCGGCGTCAGGCGCGGCCCGCCTGCGCCGCCCCTCACCTCGCCCCGGCGCGGGGGTCTCCCTGAGGACTCTGCCCCAGGCGAGCCAAAAAACGGGGGTTTTGGTCTTGAGAGCTTTAAAGGTTAGTGAATAAGCAGGCCTCCGCCGGGCCCTGCTGACAGGAGGCCCCAGTTGGCCCGGCACCCCCCCACCCCAGCCCCGGGCAGCCCGCGCGCCCCGGGGGGCAGCCCCGAGGCAGGGCCCCCCCCCCGCTCCCCCCCCCCCCCCCCCCCTCACCCAGCGGGATGACGAGGAAGCGCATGTAGCCCAGCCAGTCGGGGGTCTTGTGCGACAGCTGCTCCACGAAGAGCCGCAGCACGGCGCTGAGGTAGTGCTGCGCGCGCCACCGCGATCTTCACGGGCGTCGGTGGCTGCGGATTGCAGTTGCAGCTGTGGGCGCACGAGGGGCAGCGCTTCAGGAGGGCGGCCCGCCAGGCCGGCTGCCCCGCCAGCGGCCCTCGCCCCGGCCCGAGACGCTGCGGAGCAGACGGCCCCACGCCCGGGACTCACTATCTCTGAATCCGAGACACGATGGTGCTGAAGGCCGCCTGGACGTCCGCCGCGGAGCAGGTGCAGACCACTGGGAGCGTGTGCCGCTGCAGCACATCCGAGAGGAACTGGGGGGCAGGGGACCTCAGCCGCGCCCCGCTCGCGCCCATGGCGGGAGGGCTGGCCAGGGCCCCCGAGAGGACACACTGCCCGCTCCCCACCCCACCCCGCCCTGCCCTGCCCGGGCTGCCCGGCCCCTCCCCACCTGCCCCTGCCAGTCCGAGGTGTTCACGAGAATGATGTTTTCCGGGAGGCTGGTCATCAGAGATGAGAATGTGGTTTAACTGGTCGTACACAGTCTTCCTGGGGATCTGGAGAGACGGGGCTCATGTGCAGCTGCCCTGAGGGCGAGCTGTGCCCAGCCCCTCACCTGCCCAGCGGACCCCCAGCAGCCACCTGGAAGCAGGCGGGAGAGCCCAAGCCGTGGTGTGCGTGGACACACAGCCCCCACGTGGACAGAGGCCCCGGGGCCGGCAGCACGGCAGGGGCTCCTCCCGCTGGGCCCCCGCCCGCAGGTACCTGCAGCTGACTCCGCGTGTCAGGGCAGCGCTCGTTGTCCAGGCTGTTGGCCCGCTCGTTTTGCGGGCGTGCCGGCTGCCGCTCCTTCAGGGATGTGCTCCGGCCCCGGCGGCCCGCCTGCTTCCCCTCGGACCTGTGGGGCAGCCGCGGGCACTCACTGCCCTGGGTGCCCGCGCGCTCTGCAGTGAGGCGGCTGCGCTGGGGCGGTTGGGCAGCTGGGCCACAGGCCATGAGGAAGGAGACCCCAGCCCCTCCCCTGCCAGGTGTGCCTGGCGCAGGCTGTGCCCGTCCTGGAGCTCCGGGTGCCTCTCCCAGGCCTGACACAGGCCCCTGTGCCCCCCCAGGTAGTGCCAGCACCAGAGCCCTGCTCCTGGAAGACTCCCATCTCAGAAACACAAAGCCAAGGCCTCACGGAGGCCAGTGGCTGACACGCCTGTCTGGTGGCTCCCATTGGGCGCAGCCTGGGTCAGGAGGTTCGGTCCCAAAGGCTGTGTGCACATCGCCTCCCTTCTCATTTCCGGAGAAGGCAGGTACAGAGAGGCGGTGCAGGCTGACCGCAGGACGAAAATCGGGGGAGCAATGCGTCGAGCGTCTGCCACGTGGGACCCCGGCCAGCTGCCCCTGCCCCGCAGAGGCCCTGCGCTGGACGGTGCGCTGCGCGAGGGCTGCTCTGCTTGTCTGCATGGCCCGTGCCCAGCGGGCACACCCCGCCCACCCTGGCACCAAGCGGCATGGAATCGCGGGCACCAAGTGCAAGCCTGCCCCAGCCCAGATGGCGCCACAGGGCCCAGGACAGGGGAGGCGGGGGCGGGGGCAAGCCTTCCCCTGCCCTTGGAGCAGGCAGCCAGCTGCAGATGGGGGTGAGTGAGGGTCCCAGGTGAGCCAGACGGGCCCCCCCCACGGGGCGCTACACATGCTGTACAGCGGCCCGCGGGGGCACTGCCTGGGCCACGGCCTCCCTGGGGCGGCTGGCCACCTGGTGGAGGGGATGACCAGGGATTCCGTCTTGGTGATCCGGCCGCTGGGCGGCAGCTTCTCAGTGAACAGGTCCAGGCAGAGATCTCCACTTCGGGGGCTTTCCTCGGGTGGTGCTGGCTGCTCCCGGGGGCGGGCGGCTCTGTGGGCAGAGGATGGAACCGTCGGGAACGCACACGCCCAGGGTCTCCTCCTGGCGCTGTGCTCCCGTGCCCAAGTGGCCTTGGTTTGGGTGAGGCGCTCGGCCTCTCCTGGGCTGGTGACTCCGTGCCTGTGGCCACATGCTGCCCTGCGAAGCCAGCTGACCCCCACCTCCAACCACAGGGCTCCCAGTCCCGCCTGCAGCAGGGAGGCCCGCACCACCCGACCCTGCCCTTCCTTGAGAACCTGCACGAGAGCAGCAGGAAGCCCGTGGTGGTTTGTGCCTGAGAGCGAAGCGGGGGTGGCCCTGACCGTCCCCTGGGGGTGGGGTGAGTCCAAGGGAACCCTAACTGGCCTCTTGAGTTAGGGTGACTCCAGGGCCCTGACCATCCCCTGGAGATGGGGTGAGTCCTGAAGGACCCTGACCGTCCCCGGGGTGAGCTGAGTCCAGGGACCCTGATTACCCTTGGGGTTAGGGTGAATCCAGGGGCCCTGACTGTCCCCTGGGGGTGGGGAGAGTCCAGGGGCCCTGACTGGCCCCGGGGGTGGGGAGAATCCAGGGGGGTCCTGACCGTCCCCAGGAGTGGGGTGAGTCCAGGGGGATACTGACTGTCCCCGGGGGTGGGTGAATCTAGGGGGACCCTGACTGTCCCCGGGAGTGGGGTGAGTCCAGGGGCCCTGACCCATTTCCCAGGAGTGGGGTGAGTCCAGGGGGATCCTGACCGTCCTGGGGTGGGGAGAGTCCAGGGGGGGCTCATCGTATCTCTGTGTGTAGGTTCTAGATGGTGGGAGCAAGAGGACCTCCAGGTCACGGTCAGACCCCAAAAGGCAACACGTAAGTGCGCTCTGTGAAGGTGGCCCATGCCTGCTTACGTGGCCACCAAATCGGACACGCTGTCACTGGGCTGCTTGCCTCCGAGGACCCGTGTCTTCTCGGGCACATCAGCCTGTGTGGATGAGACAGGAGGGAATCAGGAGGTGTCGGCAATGGTGCCCAGGCTGGCTCACCCTTGGGCAGGGGGCTCTGGGTTTGGAGGCAGCCTGGGGAGTACTGGCCAGCGTTCCTGGACCGTGGCTCAGGGCCGCCCCACAACAGTCACTGGGCAGGTTACTCAGGGCCACATGGCAAACCAGGAGGCACTGAGCCTCGGGCTTGTCAGAGCCTCCAGTGACTCAGACGGGAGGATCAGGGTGGCCCCTGCCCCACCGAGGACCCCAGTGGGGCTACTCACCGGGCTGGGAGGCTCCCTCTGGCTGCGGGCGCTGTGGATGCTCCGATCTCTGTCTGTGAGCTGGAGTGGGACAGGCCTTCGAAGTACGGCCTGGAAGCGGGGACAGAGAGTGTGTTGTTCTCCGGCACACCCCAAACCGGGCCCAGCAGGGTCGAGCCCCACCTCGGGACCACAGCACAGGCAGCACGCTGGCGGGCCTGAGAGCCGCCCAGCACACCTGCGCCCCAAAGCCCCCAACCCTGGGGGCGTCCGGGCACCCGGATGGCTGCACCTGACAGCTGGAGGCCTGATGGGTGGGGGCCTGGGTCCCGGGGCAGACTGCAGGAGCCAAAGTCAGGTTAATGAGGGGCAGGACCCTGGCAACGTCTGCTAATGAGGCCACACGGGCGTGAAAACGTGAGGCTGAACCACAGTGCGAGGCAGCGGGACGAGGCCCGAGAAGCCACACCTGTGCCCCGGGACTGGGACAGGGCTGGCTGGGGGCTCGCCCTGCGGCACACAGCTTCCAGTGGGGACAGCGCAGGTCAGCTGGGCTGTGTGGAGGTAACCTCGGCGGCTGTCAGAAGCGGAGACCTGCCCCCTGAAGGCAGAGAGGGGTCGGGGGCCACTGTGCTGGCCTTCAAAGTGGAGGAGGCATGGGCAGAAGGTGAGCGGGACCCCCTGACCTGGGCCTGCAGCAGCTCCTCCGGGAGACTGGGCTCTGTGAGCAGCCACTCACTGGTCAGGACTGAGGCCCGCCGTGGGGGGGGGGCGCCACGGGGGG
Organism: Capra hircus; assembly: GCF_001704415.2. NCBI lineage: Eukaryota > Metazoa > Chordata > Mammalia > Artiodactyla > Bovidae > Capra > Capra hircus. The sequence goes on along the minus strand of NW_017204380.1, from coordinate 969 downwards.
GGTGCTGCCATGGGGGTCCCACCGTGGCGGGGCGCCACGGGGGCGGCTGTCGTGGGGGGTCCCATCATGGGGGGGGGGTTCTGCCATAGGGGGGGGTCCTACCATGGGGGGGAGTCTGCCATGGGGGAGATCCTGCCCTGGTGGGGGTCCCGCCATGGGGGGGCAATCTGCCATGGGGGAGTCCCGCCGTGGGGGAGTCTGCCGTTGCGGTGGGTCCCGCCATGGGGGAGTCTGCCGTGGGGGGGGTCCGGCCGTGGGGGAGTCCTGCCGTGGGGGGGTCCCGCCGTAAAAAAGGTCCCGCCGGGGGGGAGTCTGCCGTGGGAGGGGGTCCGCAGTGGGGGGGTCCCGCCGTGGGGGGAGTCTGCCGTGGGGGGGGTCCCGTGGGGGAGTCTGCTGTGGGGGAGTCTGCCGTTGGGGGGGGTCCCGCAGTGGGGGAGTCCCGCTGTGGGGGGGGTCCCGCCGTAAAAAAGGTCCCGCCGTGGGGGGAGTCTGCCATGGGGGGGGGGTCCCGCCGTGGGGGGAGTCTGCCGTGGGGGGGGTCCGCGGTGGGGGAGTCTGCCGGTGGGAGTCTGCCGTTGGGGGGGGTCCCGCTGTGGGGGAGTCTGCCGTGGGGGAGTCTGCCGTTGGGGAGTCTGCCGTTGGGGGGGTCCCGCCGTGGGGGGAGTCCCCGTGGGGTCCCGCCGTAAAAAGGTGCCGGTGGGGGGAGTCTGCCATGGGGGGTCCGCCGTGGGGGGAGTCTGCCGTGGGGGGAGTCCCGTTGGGGGGGTCCCGCAGTGGGGGGAGTCCCGCTGTGGGGGGGGGTCCCGCCGTAAAAAAGGTCCCGCCGTGGGGGGAGTCTGCCGGGGGGGGGTCCCGCCGTGGGGGGAGTCTGCCGTGGGGGGGTCTGGGGGGAGTCTGCTGTGGGGGGAGTCTGCGTGGGGGGTTCCCACCGTGGGGGGGAGTCTGGCCGTGGGGGAGTCTGCCGTTGGG
>NW_017204379.1:0-5680 GCF_001704415.2 Capra hircus | reverse complement strand
GTCCCCATAGGAGCAAGAATTTTCCTGACAGACCTAGGCTCACTAGAGCTCTCCTACAGAGCAAAGGGGATGGGACAGATGTGTGGCTGTGGCTCTGCCTTTCCCTGGGAGTGTGGAGCCGCTCCCTATGGCCCCGGGCTCCAGGGGAAATTGCCCTGAATAATGACCTCCAAGAAGCGCTTTTCCAACTGGCTGAGACGTGGAGTTCTCAGGATGGGGAAAGCGAGTGTCCTTCGGGGAAGCAAAGGCAGTCACCTGTTATCATGACTTACTAGAATAGTAGGTACCTTCTCCGGTTGGGCAGAGGCCTTCCCTACCTGATCTGAAAAAGAAAATGAAGTAGCTCGCTGATTTGAGAAATAATTCCCAGACGTGGTTTCCAACCAGTATAGAATCCGACAATGGCCCTGTCTTTGTAGCCGCGTTAATTAACAGGTATGTGAAGCTCTAAATATCAGTGGAAATTACATACAGCATATAGGCCCAGTGTTCTGGAATGGTGGAAAGAAACAACCAAACTCTTGAAGAAACACATTCAAAATGGATCATAGAGACTGACTGTACATGGATGGGCTTGCTTCCGGCAGACTTACTCATATTACGGGTAACCGCACGTTCCCACAGTTGTTGTCCTTATGAAATTTTCTATGGGAGACCCCCTCCCACAGTGAGGCAGGTGTTAGCAGATTTGCCACAAGTAAGGGGTGGGATTTCACAGCAGATGGAACAATTAGGTAAGGTAATAAATCAGGTAACTAAGTTTGTATAAAAAAGAATCTCATTCCCCCTTGAGGAACAGATTCATGAATTTGTGCTCAGTGATCAGGTGTGGCTCAATGACTGGAAACACAATTCCTTGGCCTGACATCGGAAAGGTCCTTATACTGTTGTTTTAGCCACAATTCTGAAAGAGATGGGAATACCAGACCACCTAACCTGCCTCTTGAGAAATCTGGATGAAGGTCAGGAAGCAACAGTTAGAGCAGGACATGGAACAACAGACTGGTTCCAAAAAGGAAAAGGAGTATGTCAAGGCTGTATATCGTCACCCTGTTTATTTAACTTCTATGCAGAGTACATCATGAAACATGCTGGGATGGAAGATACATGAACTGGAATCAAGATTGCTGGTAGAAATATCAACAAACTTAGATATGCAGATGACACCACCATTATGGCAGAACGTGAAGAGGAAAGGGTATGTCGGGGAACTTCTTGAGTTGCAGCAAGGGTGTGAAGGACCCTTTGGAAGTTCCAGAGGTTAGGTGTGGTTAGTCTCGAGATGCCTCAGCAGAAATGGGCCTCATGTCGCCTGGAATGGAGAGGCTCCTGGATATTTCCGAGTTTCAGCAGGTGCTCTCCTTGTGTGGAGTCGGGGCCGGAAGCTGAGGATTCCTCTCCAGTGCTGACATGGATTTTGGGTACTTCTGGAGTCTCCACAAGGGAGTCAGGCCTTGTCTCGAGTGGGGGCATGAGCGTGCCCTTTCCTCCCATGCTGTAGCAGCAGTGTCACGCTTCCCCTTGCGTGGACCAAGGGATCTGTGGCTTTGCCTCGAGTCTTTCCCACGAGGCTTTCCCACAGGGCTGTCCCACCTGTCACGGTGGTGTGAGTCGATCCTCGGCGTGAAAGCCGAGGCAGTGCAGGGAAAACAGGTTCCTGTGGAACGGACTGACACATCTGGGGGAGTCTTGGAATGGTGGCACGAGCCTGCAGTTCCTCTCGCCTTTCCTGTGGAGAGCGCCTCCTCTTGAGATGCGACGGGAACGCCGGGAATTCTTTCCTGAACACGCAGGGAAAGTATCCCTCCTCTCGAGCTATGAGATGGAAACGGCTCCTCTGGATGTGGGCGGAACGCTAGTGCTACCTCTCGAGTGGAGACGGGTATGTCGTAGAACTTCTTGAGTTGCAGCAAGGGTGTGAAGAGACCCTTTGGAAATTCCAGAGTTTAGGTGTGATTAAGCCTCCGAGACGCCTAAGCGGAAATGGGCCTCATCTCGCCTGGATCGGAGAACCTCCTGGATTTCTCGAGTTGCGACAGGTACTCTCGACTTACGACGGGGACCTCAGGGACCCACTCTGGGTGGCCTCAGGAAAGGCCAGTCCCGAGGTTGCTCGGGGGCCTCTCGGGATTCCATTCCCGGCGATCCTGGGGCCTAAGACCTTGTGTGGAGTCAGTGGCCGGAACCTGAGGATTCCTCTCCAGTGCTGATATGGATCTTGGGGTACTTCTGGAGTCTCGCCAGGGGCGTCATCCTGGTCTCGAGTGGGGGCATGCACGTGCGATTCCCTCCCGAGTTGTAGCAGAAGTGTCGACCTTCCCTTCTCATGGATCAAGGGATCAGGGGCTTTCGCCTCGAGTGCTTTCCCACGAGGCTTTCCCACAGGGCTGTCCCACGTGCCACCGTGGTGTGAGTCGATCCTCGGCTTGAAAGTAGAGGCAGTGCAGGGAAAACAGGTTTTCCTCGAATGGCACTGAGATATCTGGGGGACTCTGGGAATGGTGGTAAGACTCTGGGTTCCTCTCGTCTTTCCTGTGGAGAGCGCCTCCTCTTGAGATGCGACGGGAACGCCGGGAATTTTTTCCCGACCACGCAGGGAAAGGATCCCTCCTCTCGAGCTAGGAGGCGGAAACGGGGGCTCCTCTGGATGTGGGCAAAACTCTATTGCTTCCTGTCGAGGGGAGACGGGTATGTCGGGGAACTTCTTGAGTTGCAGCAAGGGTGTGAAGGACCCTTTGGAAGTTCCAGAGGTTAGGTGTGATTAGCCTCGAGAAGTCTCAGCGGAAATGGGCCTCATCTCGCCTGGAGGGGAGAACCTCCTGAATTTTCTCGAGTTGCAGTAGGTGCTCTCGACTTACGACGGGGACCTCAGTGACGCGCTCTGGTGGCCTCAGGAAAGGCCAGTCCCCATGCGAGTTGCTCGGGGGGCCTCTCGGGATTCCTCTCCCGTTGATGCTGGGGCCTAAGACCTTGTGTGGAGATAGTCCCAGAAACTGAGGATTCCTCACCATTGCTGACATGGATCTTGGGGTACTTCTGGAGTCTCCCCACGGGAGTCAGTCCTCGTCTTGAGTGTGGGCATGCACGTGCGCTTTCCTTCCGAGCTGTAGCAGCAGTGTCACGCTTCCCTTCAGGTCGATCAAGGGATTTGTGTCTTTCCCTCGAGGCTATCCCACGAGGCTTTCCCACGAGGCTTTCCCACAGGGCTGTCCCACGTGCCACCATGGTGTGAGTCGATTCCCGGCTTGAAAGTCGAGGGCAGTGCAGGGAAAACAGGTTTCCCTGGAATGGACTGAGACATCTGGGGGACTCTGGGAATGGTGGCACGACCCTGGATTTCCTCTCGCCTTTCCTGTGGAGAGTGCCTCCCTTGATATGCGACGGGAACGCCGGGAATTCTTTCCCGACCTACGCAGGGAAAGGATCCCTCCTCTCGAGCTAGGCGGCTCAAACGGGGCTCCTCTGGATGTTGGCGGGACTCTCGTGCTTCCTCTCCAGTGGAGACGGGTATGTCGGGGAACTTCTTGAGTTGCCAGCAAGGGTGTGAAGGACCTTTGGAAGTTCCAGAGGTTAGGTGTGATTAGCCTCGAAACGCCTCAGCGGAAATGGGCCTCATCTCGCCTGGAGGGGAGAACCTCCTGGATTTTCTCAAGTTGTGGCAGGTGCTCTCTACTTACGACGGGGACCTCAGGGACCCGCTCTGGTGGCCTCAGGAAAGGCCAGTCCCCATGCGAGTTGCTCGGGGACATCTCGGATTCCTCTCCCGTCGATGCCGGTGCCTAAGACTTGTGTGGAGTCGGTGCTGGAACCTGAGGATTCCTCTCCAGTGCCGACATGGATCTTGGGGTTCTTCTGGAGTCTCCCCAGGGGAGTCAGTCCTCGTCTCAAGTGGGGGCATGCAACTACGCTTTCCTCCCGAGCTGTAGCAGCAGTGTGGCTCTTCCCTTCGAGTGGATCAGGGGATCTGTGGCTTTCGCTCGAGGCTTTCCCACGAGGCTTTCCCCGAGGCTTCCCCCGAGGCTTTCCCACGAGGCTTTCCCACGAGGGCTTTCCCACAGGGCAGTCCAACGTGCCACCGTGGTGTGAGTCGATCCTCGGCTTGAAAGTCGAGGCAGTGCAGGGAAAACAGGGTCTCCCTGGAATGGACTGAGACATCTGGGGGACTCTGGAATGGAGGCACGACCCTGGAGTTCCTCTCGCCTTTCCTGTGGAGAGCGCCTCCTCTTGAGTTGCGACGGGAAGGCCAGGGAATTCTTTCCCGATCACGCAGGGAAAGGATCCCTCTCTCGAGCTAGGAGGCGGGAAACGGGGCTCCTCTGGATGTGGGCGGGACTCTCGTGCTTCCTCTCGAGTGGAGACGGGTATGTCAGGGAACTTCTTGAGTTGCCAGCAAGGGTGTGAAGGACCCTTTTGGAAGTTCCAGAGGTTAGGTGTGATTAGACTCGAGACGCCTCAGCACAAATGGGCCTCATATCGCCTGGAGGGGGAATCTCCTGGATTTTCTTGAGTTGCCAGAAGGTGCTCTCGACTTACGACGGGGACCTCAGGGACCCGCTCTTGTGGCTCAGGAAAGGCCAGTCCCCATGCCAGTTGCTCGGGGGGCCTCTCGGGATTCCGCTCCCGTCGATGCCGGGGCCTAAGATCTTGTGTGGAGTGGGTTCCGGAACCTCAGGATTCTTCTCCAGTGCTGACATGGATCTTGGGGTATTTCTGTAGTCTCCTCAGTGGAGTCAGACTTGTGTCGAGTGGGGGCATGCACGTACACTTTCCTCCCGAGCTGTAGCAGCAGTGTCACGCTTCCCTTCGCGTGGATCAAGGGATAAGTGGCTTTCCCTCGAGGCTTTCACACGAGGCTTTCCCACGAGGCTTTCGCACAGGGATGTCCCACGTGCCACCCTGGTGTGAGTCGATCCTCGGCTTGAACGTCGAGGCAGTGCAGGGAAAAAAGTTTTCCCTGGAATGGACTGAGACATCTGGGGACTCTGGGAATGTGGCACGACCCTGGAGTTCCTCTCGCCTTTCCTGTAGAGAGTGCCTCCTCTTGAGATGCGATGGGAACGCCGGGAATTCTTTCCCGACCACGCAGGGAAAGGATCCCTCCTCTCGAGCTAGGAGGCGGAAACGGGGCTCCTCTGGATGTGGGCGGACTCTCGTGCTTCCTCTCGAGTGGAGACGGGTATGTCGGCGAACTTCTTGAGTTACAGCAAGGGTGTGAAGGACCCTTTGGATGTTCCAGAGGTTAGCTCTGATTAGCCTCGAGACGCCTCAGCACGAATGGGCCTCATCTCGCCTGAGGGGAGAACCTCCTGGACTTTGTCGAGTTGCGGCAGTTGCTCTTGTCTTACGACGGGGACCTCAGGGACCTGCTCTGGGGGCCTCAGGAAAGGCCAGTCCCCATGTGAGTTGCTCGGGGGCCTCTCGGGATTCCTCTCCGTCGATGCCGGGACCTAGACCTTGTTAGGAGTCAGTGCCGAACCTGAGGATTCCCCTCCAGTGCTGACATGGATCTTGGGGTACTTCTGGAGTTTCCCTAGGAAGTCAGTCCTTGTCTCGAGTGGGGGCATGCACTTGCGCTTTCCTCTCGAGCAGTAGCAGCAGTGTCACGCTTCCCTTGTCGTGGATCAAGGGATCTGTGGCTTTCGCTCGAGGCTTTCCCTCTAAGCTTTCCCACGAGGCTTTC
>NW_017204378.1:0-18680 GCF_001704415.2 Capra hircus | reverse complement strand
GGAATGAATTCCCGGCGTTCCGGTTGCATCTCAAGAGGAGGCGCTCTCCACAGGAAAGGCGAGAGGAACTCCAGGGTAGGGCCTCCATTCAAAGAGATCCCCAGATGTCTCAGTCCATTCCAGAGGAACCTGTTTTCCCTGCCCTGCCTCGACTTTCAAGCAGAGGATCGACTCTAACCACGGTGGCACTTGGACAGCCCTGTGGGAAAGGCTGGTGGGAAAGACTCGTGGGATAGCCTCAATGGAAACCCACAGATCCCATGATCCAGGCGACGGGAAGCGTGCCACTGCTGCAACAGCTCGGAGGAAGGGGCCCATGCATGACTCCACTCGAGACGAAGACTGACTCCCCTGGGAGACTCCAGAAGTACCCCAAGATCCATGTCAGCACTGGAGAGCAATCCTCAGGTTCCGGCCCGAATCCACACAAGGTCTTAGGCCCCGGCATCGAATAAAGAGGAATCCCTAGAGACCACCTAGTAACTCGCATGAGGACTAGCCTTTCCTGAGGCACCAGAGCATGTCCCTGAGTTCCCGTCGTAACTCGAGAGCACCTGCCACAACTCAAGAAAATCCAGGAGGTTCTCCGCGCCTGGCGTAAAGAGGCCCATTTCCGTTGAGGCCTCTCGAGGCTAACCACACTAAACTCTGGAACTTCGAAACGGTTTTCACACCCTTGATGAAACTCAAGAAAGATCCCTGACGAACACGTCTCCACTCGAGAGGAAGCTCGAGTGTCCCGCCACACATCCAGAGGAGCCCCGTTTCCGCCTTACAGCTGGAGTGTAGGTATCCATTCCATGCTTCGTCGGGAAAGAATTCCCGGCAGTCCTCTAGCATCTCAAGAGGAGATGCTGTCCACAGAAAAAGAGGAGAGGAATTCCTGGGTCTTGTCACCATTCCAGGAGTCCGCCAGATGTCTCAGTCCATTCCACAGGAACCTGTATTTCCTGCACTGCCTCGACTTTCACACCGTGGATCGACTCAAACCACGGCGGCCCATGGCACAGCCCTGTGGGAAAGCATCGTGGGAAAGCCTCCTGTGGCATGACCCTGGAGTTCCTCTCGCCTTTCCTGTGGAGAGTGCCTCCTATTGAATGGGATGGGAACGCCAGGGAATGCTTTCCCCACCAATCAGGGAAAGCATCCCTCATCTCGAGCTACGAGGCCGAAATGGGGCTCCTCCGCATGTGGGCGGGATCCTCGTGCTTCCTCTAGAGTGGAGACGGGTATGTCGGGGAACTTCTTGAGTTGTAGCAAGGCTGTGAAGGACCCTTTGGAAGTTCCAGAGGTTAGGAGTGATTAGGGTTGAGACGCCTCAGCTGAAATGGGTCTCATCTCGCCTGGAGGGGAGAACCTCATGGATTTTCTCGAGTTGCTGCAGGTGCTCTCGACTTAAGACGGGGATCTCAAGGACCCGCTCTGGTGGCCTCAGGAAAGGCCAGTCCCCATGCGAATTGCTTGAGGGCCACTTGGGATTGCACTCCCTTCGATGCCTCGGCCTAAGACCTTGTGTGGAGTCGGTGCCGGAACCTGAGGATTCCTCTCCACTGCTGACAAGTATCTTGGGGGTACTTCTGGAGTCTCCCCAGGGGAGTCAGTCCTCATTACGAGTGGGGGCATGCACGTGCGATTTTCTCCCGAGCTTTAGCAGCACTATCACGCTTCCCGTCGCGTGGATCAAGGGATCTGTGGCTTTCCCTCGAGGCTTTCCCAGGAGGCTTTCCCAAGAGGCTTTCCCACAGGGCTGTCCCAGGTGCCACCGTGGTGTAAGTCGATCCTCGGCGTGAAAGTCGAGGCAGTGAAGGGAAGACAGGTTCCTCTGGAAAGGACTGAGACATCTGGCGGACTCTTGGGATGGGGGCACGATCCTGGTGTTCCTCTCGCCTTTCCTGTGGAGTGCGCCTCCTATTGACATGCGACGGGAACGACGGGATTTCTTTCCCAACCAAGTAGGGAAAGATCCCTCCTCTCGAGCTATGAGGCGGAAATGGGTCTCCTCTGGATGTGGGCGGGTTCCTCGTGCTTCCTCTCGAGTGAAGACGGGTATGTCAGGGAATTTCTTGAGTTGCAGCAAGGGTGTGAAGGACCCTTTGGAAGTTTCAGAGTTTAGGTGTACTTAGCCTCGAGACGCCTCAGCGGAAATGGGCCTCATCTCGCCTGGAGGGAAGAACCTCCTGGATTTTCCTGAGTTGTGGCAGGCACGCTCGACTTTTGACGCGAACCTCAGCGACCCGTTCTGGTGGCCTCAGGATAGTCCAGAACCCATGCGTGTGGCTAGGGGTCCCTCGAGATTCCTCTCCCATCGACGACGGGGCCTAAGACCCTGTGTGGAGATCGGGACGGACCCTGAGGAATCCTCTCCAGTGCTGACATTGATATTGGGGTACTTCTGGAGTCTCCCCAGTGGAGTAAGTCCTCGTCTCGAGTGGCGGCATGCAGGTGCGCCTTCCTTCCCAGCTGCAGCAGCAGTGTCACACTTCCTGTCGCGTGGATCAAGGGATCTGTGGCTTTCCCTTGAGACTTTCCCATGAGGCTTTCCCACGAGGCTTTCCCACAGGGCTGTCCTACATGCCACCATGGTGTGAGTCGATCCTCGGCGTGAAAGTTGAGGAAGTGCAGGGAAATCAGGTTCCTCTGGAATGGACTGAGACATCTGGGGGACTATTGGAATGGTGGCACGACCCTGGAGTTCCTCTCGCCTTTCCTGTGGAGCGCGCCTCCTCTTGAGATGCGACGGGAATGCCGGGAATTCTTTCCCGACCAAGTAGGGAAAGGATCCCTCCTCTCGAGCTGCGAGGTGGAAAAGGGGCTCCTCTGGATGTGGTCGGGACATTCGTGCTTCCTCTCGGGTGGAGATGGATATGTCAGAAACTTCTCGAGTTGCAGCAAGGGTGTGAAGGACCCTTTGGAAGTTCCAGAGGTTAGGGGTGCTTAGACTCGAGATGCCTCAGCGGAAATGGACCTCATCTAGCCTGAATGGTAGAACCTCATGGATTTTCTAGAGTTGAGGAAGGTGCTCTCTACTTAAAATGGGGACCTCAGCGACCCGCTCTGGTGGCCTCAGGAAAGGCCAGTCGCCATTCGAGTTGCTAGGGGGCCTCTCAGGATTTCTCTCCCGTCGATGCCGGAGCCTAAGACCTTGTGTGGAGCCGGGTCCGGAACCTGACGATTCCTCTCCAGTGCTGACATGGATCTTTGGGTACTGCTGGAGACTCCACAATGGAGTCAGTCCTCGTCTCGAGTGTGGGCATGTATGAGCGCTTTTCTCCCGATCTGTAGCAGCAGTGTCACGCATCCCATTGGGTAGATCAAGGGATCTGTGGCTTTCCCTAAAGGCTTTCCCACAGGGCTGTCCCACGTGCCACCGTGGTGTGAGTTGATCCTCGGCATCGAAGTCTATGCACTGCAGGGAAAATACGTTCCACTGGAATGGACTGAGACAACTGGGGGACTGTTGGAGTGGTGGCACGACCTTGGATTTCCTCTCGCCTTTCCTGTGGAGCGTGCCTCCTTTTGAGATGCGACGGGTATGCCGGGAATTCTTTCGGGACAAAGCAGGGAAAGGATCCTTCATCTCGACCTCCAAGGCAGAAACGGGGCTCCTCTGGATGTGGGCGGGACCCTCGTGCTTCCTCTCGAGTGGAGACGGGCATGTCGAGGTGCCAGGGTCCATTCCCGGTGGATCAAGGGTGATTCGAAGGTGGGGACGGAGTCGGCGTCTTTGGAAAGATACATATTTAATGACAGATATAGAGAGATTCGAAATGGATAGTGCAGTAGGATGATTAGTGGAGAAAAGGAGGCTGACTAACTTGGATTATGTGGAATAGCATCCACGCTCCAGATGGGATTTCAGCCAGAAAAACAGGATCAAGAACGAAGCGACATGGGGGAATCAGTCTTTCTGGAAACTGATCTGATTTCTTTGTTTTTGGGTTTGCTTATATACCTTTTGTTACACATAGGGATGAATACAAAGTCACGTGGGAGTCAGCAGTCCTGACCTTTGTCAAAATCAGGTGCTTCACATAAATGTATAAAAAAAAAGGTCTTAGGGATATTACATCATCTTCTGGCCATGAGTGAGACCTGTTGACATTTTGTGATCCTTTCTTTCTGATAACCAAAAAAACTTATTTTTTCCAAGGGTGTTTTTTGTTAACCAAGCACCGCCCTCCAAATAACGTTACATTCCTATAGGGTGAGGATGTAGTGAGTTACAATCAAGAAAGGAATTTATTCAACCCAAGGTTAACATGATTAGTCTTAAAGGTTAATACTTATTTCTCCTATATGCTTAAAGGTTAATACTTATTTCTCCTATATGTTAGTTATATTCATTATAAGGGTAGGGAACATGGAGATTTAGCAGCCAACATCAGCCCAACAAATGAAAATCCTTTCACCATTGCTCCCCTTAAGATCTATTTAGTCTTAAGATATGATAAAGTTACATTCTTACATAGCAAAGACACAGTGATTTATAACAAAGTACAGTGATCTATTACAAAAGAGAAAATCCATTAACTCAAAAAGTCTAGTATTGCTAACATCAAAAACTACTATATTTCCTTTTGCTATATTCCAAATACATTGATTAGTATATTCCCAGGTGCCTAAGGATATAGAGGCCTGGCGGCAATCATTGACTCAACAAGAAGAAAAAGCCCTATGTTAATTAAGACTCTCAAAATACTCCAAAACTCTCTGTGCTGTTTATGGTTGAGAGGTAGTAAACAATCATGTGCCTAGTGGCACCAGTATGGATAATCCTGTCACACAAGCTAGTCTGTCAGCAGAGAGGTTTGACCTGAGACATCCTTGTCCCACCCAGAGCAGGGAATTATCAGCAATTATTGACACAACAAATGAAGAGACCCTTCACCAATATAATTCCTAACCAACTATAATAATAATTTCTAACTCCCCAAAAGAATTTGCCTTTAGTGAGTCTAAAACATCTCGTGCCTCTCAGGTTGACAGGCTGTAAGCAATCACATGTGGCCGGACAAACCTATACAAGTGGGCTAGATAACCTTCAGAGGAGTCCATAAGCTGAAAAACTCTAGTCACGCCCAAGAATTTTTATTGCCTTGGAGCTGGACGTTTACTCCTTCTCCGAGAGAAACGGTTATGGGGGCGAGGCCCCCGTAAAGTCAGAGGTGTAGGTGAGAGCATAAAACAGACTTTGGTTTGGGGTTAGATGCTCGGGAACAGGGGGTTTCCTGAGGCTTGTTCACGCCTTTGCATATGCCAAGCCTTCTTCCTCATGACATTTGCCATGGGCGGAATTCCTCACGCTGGCCCCCGGCATTGGGGAACATCTTGAGTTGCAGCAAGGGTGTGAAGGACGCTTTGGAAGTTCCAGAGGTTAGGTGTGATTAGCCTCGAGACGCCTCAGTGGAAATGGGCCTCATCTGGCCTGGAGGGGATAACCTCCTGGATTTTCTCGAGTTGAGGCAGGTGCTCTCAACTTACGACGGGGACCTCAGGGACCCGTTCTGGTGGCCTCAGGAAAGGCCAGTCCCCATGCTAGTTGCTAGGGGGCCTCTCGGCTTCCTTTCCCGTCGATGCAGCGGCATAAGACTTTGTGAGGAGTCAGGGCCGGAACCTGAGGATTCCTCTCCAGTGCTGACATGGATCTTGGGGTACTTCTGGAGTCTCCCCATGGGATTCAGTCCTCGTCTCGAGTGGGGGCATGCACGTGCGATTTACTCCCGATCTGTAGCATCAGAGTCACTCTTCCCGTCGCGTGGATCAAGGGATCTGTAGCTTTCGCTCTGGGTTTTCCCAGGAGGCTTTCCCAAGAGGCTTTCCAACAGGGCTCTCCCACGTGCCACCGTGGTGTGAGTCGATCCTCGGCGAGAAAGTCGAGGAAGTGCAGGGAAATCAGGTTCCTCTGAAATGGACTGAGACATCTGGGGGACTTTTGGAATGGTGGCACGACCCTGGAGTTCCTCTCGTCTTTCCTGTGGAGAGCGCCTCCTTTTGAGATGCGACGGTATCGGCGGAAACTCTTTCCCGAACAAGCGGGGAAATGATCCCTCATCTCGAGCTACGAGGCGGAAACGGGGCTTCACTGGATGTGGGGCGGACACTCGTGGTCCTCTCGTTTGGAGACCGGTATATCGGGGAACTTCTGGAGTTGCAGCAAGGGTGTGAAGGACCCTTTGGAAGTTCCAGAGGTTAGGTGTGATTAGCCTCAAGACGCCTCAGTGGAAATGGGTCTCATCTCGCCTGGAGTGGACAATCACCTTGATTTTCTCGAGTTGAGGCAGGTGTTCTCGACTTACGACGGAGACCTCAGGGACCCGCTCTTGTGGCTTCAGGAAAGGGCAGTCCCCATGCGAGTTGCTAGGGGGCCTCTCGGGATTCCTCTCCTGTCGATGCCGGGGCCTAACACCTTGTGTGGAGTCGGGGAGGGAAATTGAGGTTTCCTCTCCAGAGCTGACATGGATCTTGGGGTACTTCTGGAGTCTCCCCAGGGGACTCAGTCCTCGTCTCGAGTGGGGGCATGCACTTGCGCTTTCCTCCAAAGCGGTAGCAGCAGTTCACGCTTCCCATTGCATAGATCAAGGGATCTGTCGCTTTACCTCGAGGTTTTCCCACGAGGCTTTCCCACAGGGCTGTCCCACGTGCCACCGTGGTGTGAGTCAATCCTCGGCTTGAAACTCGAGGCAGTGCAGGGAAAACAGGTTCCTCTGGAATGGACTAAGACATCTGGGGGACTCTTGGAATGGTGGCACGACCCTGGAGTTCCTATCCCCTGTCCAGTGGAGAGCGCCTCCTCTTGAGATGCGACGGGAACGCTGGGAATTCTTTCGCGACTAAGCAAGGAGAGGATCCCTTATCTCGAGCTACAAGGCTGAAACGGGCCTCTTCTTCATGTTTGCAGGACAATCTTGCTTCCTCTCGAGTGGAGAAGAGTATGCAGGCGAACTTCTAGAGTTGCATCAAGGGTGTGGAGGACCCTTTGGAAGTTCCAGAGGTTAGGTGTGATTAGCCTCGAGACGCCTCAGCGGAAATGGGACTCATCTCGCCTGGAAGGGAGAACCTCCTTCATTGTTTCGAGTTGAGGCAGGTGCTCTCTACTTACGACAGGGACTTCAGGGACCCGCTCTGGTGGCCTCAGGAAAGGCCAGTCCCCATGGGAGTTGCTCGGGGGCCTCTCGGGATTCCTCTCCCATTGATGCCGGGGCCTAAGACCTTGTGTGGAGTCGGGGCTAGAACCTGAGGATTCCTCTCCAGTGCTGACATGGAACTTGGGATACTTCTGCAGTTTCCCCACCAGGTGAGATGAGGCCCATTTCTGCTGAGGAGTCTCGAGGAAAAGCACACCTAACCTCTGGAACTTCCAAAGGGACCTTCACGCCCTTACTGCAACTCAACAAGTTCCCCGACATACCCGTCTCCACTTGAAAGGAAGCACAAGGGTCCCGCCCACATCCAGAGGAGCCCCATTTCCGCCTCGGAGCTCTATAGGAGGGATACTTTCCCTGCTTGCTCGGGAAAGAATTCCCGGTGTTCTCGTCGCATCTCAAGAGGAGGCGCTCTCAACAGGAAAAGCGAGAGAAACTCCAGGGTTGAGACACATTTCCAAGTGTGCCCCAGATATCTCAGTCCATTCCAGGGAAACCTGTTTTCCCTGCACTGCCTCGACTTGCACGCCGTGGATCGACTCACACCACGGTGGCACGTGGGACAGACCTGTGGAAAAGCCTCGTGGGAAAGCCTCGTGGGAAAGTCTCGAGGGAATGCCACAGATCCCTTGTTCCACTCGAAGGGAAGCGTGACACTGCTGCTACAGCTCGGAAGGAAAGCGCACGTGCATGCCCCCACTCGAGACGAGGACTGACTCCCCTGGGGAGACTCCAGAAGTACCCCAAGATCCATGTCAGCACTGGAGAGGAATCCTCAGGTTCTCTCATCGACTCCACACAAGGTCTTAGGCGCCCGCATCGACGGGAGAGGAATCCCGAGAGGCCCTCGAGCAACTCGCATGGGGACTGGCCTTTCCTGAGGCCACCAGAGCGCGTCCCTGAGGTCCCCGTCGTAAGTCGAGAGCACCTGCCGCAACTCGAGAAAATCCAGGAGGTTCTCCCCTCCAGGCGAGATGAGGCCCATTTCCACTGAGGCATCTCGAGGCTAATCACACCTAACCTCTGGAACTTCCAAAGGGTCCTTCACACCCTTGCTGCAACTCAAGAAGTTCCCCGACATACCCGTCTCCACTCGAGAGGAACCACGAGAGTCTCGCCCACATCCAGAGGAGCCCTGTACCCACGTCCTAGCTCGAGAGGAGGGATCCTTTCCCTGCGTGGTCGGGAAAGAATTCCCGGCGTTCCCGTCGCAACTCAAGAGGAGGCGCTCTCCACAAGAAAGGCGAGAGAAACTCCAGGGTCGTGCCACCATTCCCATAGGCCCCCAGATGTTTCAGTCCATTCCAGGGAAACCTGTTTCCCTGCACTGCCTCGACTTTCAAGCCGAGGATCGACGCACACTACGGTGGCACGTGGGACAGCCCTGTGGGAAAGCCTCGTGGGAAAGCCTCGGGGAAAGCCCCGATGGAAAGCCGCAGATCCCTTGATCCACGCGACGGGAAGCGTGACACTGCTACTACAGCTCGGGAGGAAAGCACACGTGCATGACCCCACTCGAGACGAGGACTGACTCCCCTGGGGAGAATCCAGAAGTACGCCAAGATCTATGTCAGCAGTGGAGAGGAATCCTCAGGTTCCCAAACCGACTCCACACAAGGTCTTAGGCCCCAACATCAACGGGAGAGGAATCACGAGCGGCCCCTGAGCAACTCGCATGGGAACTGGCCTTTCCTGAGGCCACAAGAACGGGTCCCTCAGGTCCCCGTCGTAAGTCGAGAACACCTGCCGTAACTCGAGAAAATCCAGGAAGTTCTCCCCTGCAGGGGAGATATGGCCCATTTCCGCTGAGGCGACTTGAGGCTAATCACACCTAACCTCTGGAACTTCCAAAGGGTCCTTCACACCCTTGCTGCAACTCAAGAAGTTCCCCGACATACCCGTCTCCACTCGAGAGGATGCACGAGATTCCCGCCCACGTGCAGAGGAGCCCCGTTTCCGCTTCCTAGTTCGAGAGGAGGGATACTTTCCCTGCGTGGTCGGGAAAGAATTCCCGGGGTTCCCGTCGCATCTCAAGAGGAGTCGCTCTCCACAGCAAAAGCGAGAGGAACTCCAGGGTCTTAGCCACCATTCCCAGAGTCCCCCAGATGTCTCAGTCCATTCCAGGGAAACCTGTTTTCCCTGCACTGCCTCGACTTTCAGGCCGTGGTTCGACAGACACCATGGTGGCACGTGGGACAGCCCTGTGGGAAAGCCTCGAGGGAAAGCCTCGTGGGAAAGCCTGGAGGGAAAGCCACAGATTCCTTGATAGACGCGAAGGAAAGCGTGACAGTGCTGCTACAGCTCGGGAGGAAAGCGCACGTGCATGCCCCCACTTGAGACGAGGACTGACTCCTCTGGGGAGACTCCAGAAGTACCCCAAGATCCATAGCAGCACGGGAGAGGAATACACAGGTTCCGGCCCTCTCGCCACACATGTTCTTAGGACCAGGTAAAGATGGGAGAGGAATCCCGAGATGTCCCCTAGAAACTCGCAATGGCGACTGGCCATTACTGATGCCACCAGAGCGCGTTTCTGCAGTCACCGTCGTAAGACGAGAGCACCTGCCGAAACTCGAGAAAATCCAGGAGGTTCTCGCCTCCAGGCGAGATGAGGCCCATTTCCGCTCAGGCGTCTCGTCTCTAATCAAACCTAACCTCCGGAACTTCCAAAGGGTCCTTCACACCCTTGCTGCAACTCAAGAAGTTCCCTGACATACCCATCTCCACTGGAGAGGAAGCTCGAGAGTCCCGACCATATACAGACGTGACCTATTTCCACCGCGTAACTCGAGATGAGGGATCCTTTCCCTGCTACGTCGGGAAAGAATTCCCCACGTTCCCGTCGCATTAAAAGAAGAGGTGCTCTCCAAAGGAAAGGCGAGAGGAACTCAAGGGTCGTGCCACCATTCCGAGAGCCCCTAGATGTCTCAGTCCGTTCCAGAGGAACCTGTTTTCCCTGCAATGTCTTGACTTTCACGCCGAGGATCGACTCACATCATGGTGGCAAGTGACACAACCCTGCGGAAAACCTCGTGGGAAAACCTCCTCGGAAAACCTCGAGGGAAAGCCACAGATCCCTTGATCCATGCAATGGGAAGCGGGAAACTGCTGCTACAGCTCTGGAGGAAGGCTTTCGTGCATGTTTCCACCCGAGCTGAGGACTAACTCCCCTGTGGAAACTCCAGGAGTACCGCAAGATCCTTGTCATTACCGGAGAGGAATCCCCAGGTTCCGGCCCGGACACCACACAAGGTCTTAGGCCCCGGAATCGACGGGAGAGGAATCCCGAGAGGCCCCCTAGCAACTCCCAAGGGGACTGGCCTTTGCTGAAGCCACCAGAGCGGGTCCCCGAGGTCCCCGTCGTAAGTCGAGAGCACTTGCCAAAACTCGTGAAAATCCAGGAGGTTCTCCCCTCCAGGCGAGATGAGACCCATTTCCGCTGAAGTGTCTCGAGGTTAATCACACCTAAACTCTTGAACTTCCAAAGGGTCCTTCACACCCTTGCTGCAACTCAAGAAGTTCCCCGACAAACCCGTATCCACTCGAGAGGAAGCACGAGGGTCCCGCCCACATCCAGAAGAGCCCCGTTCCCCCTCTTATCTCGAGAGGAGGATCCTTTCCCTGCTTGGGCGGGAAAACATTCCCGGCGTTTCTGTCGCATCTCAAGGGGAAGTGCTTTCCACAGGAAAGTCGAGAGGAACTCCAGGGCCCTGCCACCATTCCAAGAGTCCCGCAGATGTCTCAGTCCATTCCAGGGACACCTGTTTTCCCTGCACTGCCTCGACATTCACGCAGATGATCGACCCACACAACGGTGGCACTTGGGACAGCCCTGTGGGAAAGCCTGTTTGGAAAACTTGGTGGGAATGCCCAGAGGGAAAGCCACAGATCCCTTGAACGTCGGGCCGGGAAGACTGACACTGGTGCTAGAGCTCGGGAGGAAAGCGCACGTGCATGCCCCCACTCGAGATGAGGCCTGAATCGCCTGGGGAGACTCCAGAAGTACCCCAAGATCCATGTCAGGCCTGGAGAGGAATCCTCAGGTTCCGGCCCCAACACCAGACAAGGTCTTAGGTTCCGGCATCTACGGTAGAGGAATCCAGGGAGGTCCCCTAGCAACTCGCATGGGGACCTGCCTTTCCTGAGGCCAACAGAGCGGGTCCCTGAGGTCCCCGTCGTAAGTCGAGAGCACCTGCCGCAAGTCGAGAAAATCCTGGAGGTTCTCCCCTCCAGGCGAGCAGAGGCGCATTATTGCTGAAGCATCTCGAGGCCAATCACACCTACCCCCTGGACCGTCCAAAGGTTCCTTCACACCCTTGCTGCAACTCAAGAAGTTCCCCGATATACCCGTATGCACTCGAGAGGAAGCAGAAGGGTCCCGCCCACATCCAAAGGAGCCCCGTTTCCGCCTCTTTGCTCGAGATGAGGGATCCTTTCCCTACTTGGTCGAAAAAGAATTCCCGAGGTTCCCGTCGCATCTCAAGAGGAGGCCCTCTCCACAGGAAAGGGGATAGGTACTCCAGGTCAGGCCACCATTCCAAGAGTCCGCCAGATGTCTCAGTCCATTTCAGAGGAACCCGTTTTCCCCAAACTGCCTCGACTTTCACGCTGAAGATCGACTCAAACCACAGTGGCACGTGGGACAGCCCTGTGGTAAAGCCTCTTAGGAAAGCCTCGTGGGAAAGCCTTGAGGGAAAGCCTCGAGGGAAAGCCACAGATCCCTTGATCCACGCGATGGGAAGCGTGACACTGCTTCGACAGCTCGGGAGGAAAGCGCACGTGCATGCCCCCACTCGAGACGAGGACTGACTCCCCTGGGGAGACTCCAGAAGTACCCCAAGATCCATGTCAGCACTGGAGAATAATTCTCAGGTTACGGCCCCGACTTCACAAAAGGTCTTAGGCCCCAGCATTGAAGGGAGAGGAATCCCGAGAGGCCAATAAGCAACTCGCACGGAGAGTGGCCTTTCCTGAGGCCACCAGATAGGGTCCCTGTGGTCCCCGTCGTAAATCGAGAGCACCTACCGCAACTCGAGAAAATCCTGGAGATTCTCCCCTCCAGGCTAGATGAGGCCCATTTCCGCTGAGGCGACTCGAGGCTAATCACATCTAACCTTTGGAACTTCCATAGGGTCCTTCACACCCTTGCTGCAACTCAAGAAGTTCCCCGACATACCCTTGTCCACTCGAGAGGAACCGCGAGCGTCCCTTGCACATCCAGAGGAGGCCCTTTTCCTCCTTGTAGCTCGAGATGAGGGATCCTTTCCCTGCGTGGTCGGGAAAGAATTCCCGGCATTCCCGTCGCATCTCAAGAGGAAGCGCTCTCCACAGGAAAGGCGAGAGGAATTCCAGGGTCGTGCCACCATTCCAAGAGTCCCCCAGAGGACTGAGTCCATTCCAAAGGAACCTCTTTTACCTGCACTGCCTTGACTGTCACGCCGAGGATCGACTCACACCACGGTGGCACGTGGGACAGCCCTGTGTGTTTGCCTCGTGGGAAAGCCTCATGGGAAATCCTACAGGGAAAGCCACACATCCCTTGATCCACCCGTCGGGTAGCATGACACTGCTGCCACCGTTAGGGAGGAAAGCCCACGTGCATTTCCCCACTCGAGACGAGGACTGACTCCCCTGGGGAGAGTCCAGAAGTACCCAAAAATCCACGTCAGCACTGGAGAGGAATCCTCAGTTTCCGGTCCCAACTCAACACAAGGTCTTTGACTCGGGAAATGCAAGCAGTTAAAAGATCTCTCCTTTGGAGCCTCGAGGGGGGATCGGGACTTCTCTGGATGTGGGCGGGACCCTCGTGCTTCCTTTGAGTGTAGACGGGTATGTCGGGAAAGCTCTTGAGTTGCAGCAAGTGTGTGAAGGAACCATTGGAAGTTCCAGAGGTTAGGTGTGCTTAGCCTCTAGATGCGTCAGTGGAAATAGGCCTCATTTTGCCTGTAGGGGAGAACCACCTGGATTTTCTCGAGTTACGGCAGGTGCTCTCGAATTACGACGGGGACCTCAGGGACCCGGTCTCGTGGCCTCAGGAAAGGCCAGTCCCCATGCAAGTTGCCAGGGGGACTCTCGGGATTCCTCTTGGGTCGATGCCGGGGCCTAAGACCTTGTGTGGAGTCGAGGCCGGATCCTGAGGATTCCTCTCCAGTGCTGACATGGTTCTTGGGGTACTTCTGGAGTCTCCCCAGGGAAGTCAGTCCTCGTCTCGAGTGTGAGCATGCACGTGCGCTTTCCTCCCGAGCTGTAGCAGCAGTGTCACGCTTCCTAACGCGTGGTCAAGGGATCTGTAGCTTTCACTCAAGTCTTTCCTTCAAGGCTTTCCCAAGAGGCTTTCCCACAGGGCTGTCCCACCTGCCACCATGGTGTGAGTCGATCCTCGGCTTGAAAGTCGAGGCAGTGCAGGGAAAACAGGTTCCTCTGGAATGGACTGAGACATCTGGGGGACTCTTGGAATGGTGGTACGACCCTGGAGTTCCGCTCGCCTTTCCTGTGGAGAGCGCCTCCTCTTGAGATGGGACGGGAACGCCGGGAATTCTTTCCCGACCAAGCAGGGAAAGGATCCGTCATCTCGAGGTCCGAGGCAGAAACGGGGCTCCTCTGGATGTGGGTGGGACCCTCGTGCTTCCTCTGGAGTGGAGACGGTATGCCGGGGAACTTCTTGAGTTTCAGCAAGGTTTTGAAGGAACCTTTGGAATTTCCAGAGTTTAGGTGTGATTAGCCTCGAGAGCCTCAGCGGAAATTGGCCTCATCTTGCCTGGAGGGGAGAACCTCCTGGATTTTCTCGAATTGTGGCAGGTGTTCTCAACGTACGCTGGGACCTCAGGGACCCGCTCTGGTGGCCTCAGGAAAGGCCAGTTCCCATCAGAGTGGCTACGGGGCCTCTCGGGATTCCTCTCCCGTCGATGGTGGGGCCTAAGACCTTGTGTGAAGTCGAGGCCGGTACCTGAGGATTCCTCTCCCGTGCTGACATGGTTCTTGGGGTACTTCTTGAGTCTCCCCAGGGGTGTCAGTCCTCTTCTCAGCGGGATCATGCAAGAACGCTTACCTCCCGAGCTGCATTAGCAGTGTCACGCTGCCCGTCGCGTGGATCAAGAGATCTGTGTCTTTCCCTCGAGGTATTTCCCACGGGGCTTTCCCTCGAGGCTTTCCCACGAGGCTTTCCCACATCGCTGTCCCACGTGCCACCGTGGTGCCAGTCGATCCTCGGCGTGAAAATCAAGGCAGTGCAGGGAAAACAGGCTCCTCTGGAATGGACTGAGACATCTGGGGGACTCTTGGAATGGTGGCACGACCCTGGAGTTCCTCTCGCCTTTCCTGTGGAGAGCGCCTCTTCTTGAGATGCGGTGGGAACGCCGGGAATTCTTTCCCGACCAAGCAGGGAAAGTGCCGTGGTCCAGCCCCGGTGGATCCAGGGTGATTCGAAGGTGGGGACGTAGTCGTCGTCTTTGGAAATATACATATTTAATCCCAGATATAAAGAGATTAGAAATGGATAGTGTAGTAGGAAGATTATTGGAGAAAAAGAGGCTGAATAACTTGGATTACGTGGAATAGCATCCATCCTCCAGTAGAGAATTCAGCCAGAAAAACGGGAGCAAAAAAGAAGCGACATGGGGGAATCAGTCTTTCCGGAAACTGATCTGATTTCTTTATTTTTGGTTTTGCTTGTATACCTCTTGTTACACATAGGGATGAATACAGAGTCACGCAGGAGTCGGCATCCTCACCTTTATCAAAATCAGGTGCTTCACATAAATGTATAAAAAAAAAGGTCTTAGGGATCTTACATCATCTTCTGGCCATGAATGAGACCTGCTGACATTTTATGATCCTTTCTTTCTGATAACCAAATAAACTTATTTCTTCCAAGGGTGTTTTTTCTTAAACCAGGCACCACCCTCCAAATAAAGTTACATTCCTATAGGGTGAGGGTGTAGTGAGTTACAATCAAGAAAGGAATTTATTTAACCCAAGGTTAACATGATTAGTCTTAAAGGTGAATTCTTATTTCTCCTATATGCTTAAAGGTTAATACTTATTTCTCCTATATACTAGTTATATTCATTATAAGGGTAGGGAACATGGAGATTTATCAGCAAACATCAGCCTAACAAATGAAAATCCTTTCATCAATTCTCCCCTTAAGATCTATTTAGTCTTAAGATATGATAAAGTTACATTCTTACATAGAAAGGACACAGTGATATATAACAAAGTACAGTGATCTATTACAAAAGTGAAAATGCATTAACTCAAAAAGTCTAGTATTGCTAACATCAAAAACTGCTATATTTCCTTTGCTATATTCCAAATACATTGATTAATATATTCCCAAGTGCCTAAGGATATGGAGGCCTGGTGGCAATCATTGACTCAACAAGAAGAAAAAGTCCTATGCTAATTAAGACTCTCAAAATACTCCAAAACTCTCTGTGCTGTTTACAGTTGAGAGGTAGTAAACAATCTTGTGCCTAGTGGCAGCAGTATGGATAATCCTGTCACACAAGCTGGTCTGTCAGCAGAGAGGTTTGACCTAAAATATCCTTGTCCCACCCAGAGCAGGGAATTAGCAGTAATTATTGACACAACAAATGAAGAACCCTTCACCAATATAATTCCTAACCAACTATACTAATAATTTCTAACTCCCCAAAATAATTTGCCTTTAGTAAGTCTAAAACATCTCATGCCTCTCAGGTTGGGAGGCTGTAAACAATCACATGTGGCCGGACAAACCTATAAAGGTGGGCTAGATAACCTTCAGAGGAGTCGGCAAGCTGAAACACTCTTGTCATGCCCAAGAATATTTATTGCCTTGAAGCTGCACGTTTACTTCTTCTCCGAGAGAAACAGTTATGGGGGAGAGCCCCCGTAAAGTCAGAAGTGTAGGTGAGAGCATAAAACAGACTCTGGTTTTGGGGTTCGATGCTCGGGAACAGGGGGTTACCTGAGGCTTGATCACGCCTTTGCGCATGCCAAGCCTCCTTCCTCATGACCTTTGCCATAGGCGGAATTCCTCACGCTGGCCCCCGGAAGGAAAGGATCCCTCATCTCGACCGACGAGGCGGAAACGCGCCTCCTGTGGATGTGGGGGGGACCATCTTGCTTATTCTCGAGTGGAGACGGGTATGTCGGGGAACTTCTTGAGTTGCAGCAAGGGTGTAAAGTACCTTTTGGAAGTTCCAGAGGTTAGGTGTGATTAGCCTCGAGACACCTCAGTGGAAATGGGCCTCATCTCGCCTGGAGGGGAGAACCTCCTGGATTTTCTCGAGTTGCGGCAGGTGCTCTCGACTTACGACAGGGACCTCAGGGGCCAGCTCTGGTGGCCTCAGGAAAGGCCAGTCCCCATTCAAGTTTCTAGGGGGCCTCTCAGGATTCCTCTCCTGTCGATGCTGGGGGCTAAGACCTTGTGTGAAGTCGGGGCTGGAACCTGAAGATTCCTCTCCAGTGCTGACATGGATCTTGTGGTACTTCTGGAGTCTCCCCAGGGGAGTCAGTCCTCGTCTCGAGTGGGGGCATGCACGTGCGCTTTCCTCCCGAGCGGTAGCAGCAGTGTCACCCTTCCCGTCGCGTGGATCAAGGGATCTGTGGCTTTCCCTCTAGGCTTTCCCATGAGGCTTTCCCACAGGGCTGTCCCACATGCCACCTTGGTGTGAGACGATCCTCGGCGTGAAAGTCGTGGCAGTGCAGGGAAAACAGGTTCCTCTGGAATGGACTGAGACATCTGGGGAACTCTTGGAATGGTGGCACGACCCTGGAGTTCCTCTGGCCTTTCCTGTGGAGAGCGCCTCCTCTTGAGATGCGACGGGAACGCCGGGAATTCTTTCCCGACCACGCAGGGAAAGGATCCCTCCTCTCTAGATACGAGGCGGAAACGGGGCTCCTCTGGATGTGGGCGGGACCCTCGTGCTTCATCTCGAGTGGAGACGGGTATGTCGGTGATCTTCTTGACTTGCAGCAGGGGTGTCAAAGACCCTTTGGAAGTTCCAGAGGTTAGGTGTGATTAGCCTCGTGATGCCTCAGGGGAAATGGGCCTCATCTCGCCTGGAGGGGAGAACCTCCTGGATTATCTTGAGTTGGAGCAGGTGCTCTCGTCTTAGGATGGGGACCTCAGGGACCCGCTCCTGTGGCCTCAGAAAAGGCCAGTGCCCATGGGAGTTGCTAGGGGGCCTCTCAGGATTCCTCTCACGTCGATGCCGGGGCCTAAGACCTTGTGTGGAGAGCCCGAGCGGAGGCGGCGCGGAGCGTTTCGGTTCTCAGTGCCTGGGGCACCGGGTGTGTGGTGTGAGGCTGCGGCGGAGCCTCTACACTGAAGGTGCGAGAGGTTGGCAGCTTCGATTGAAGCACATCGAGCGGCGACAGCAGTGAAAGTCATGAGCGACAGCAGCGAGGAGAACTACGGCGAGGGGGAATCCCGTTCTGCTTCCAGAAGCGGAAGTGCTCATGGATCTGGGAAATCTGCAAGTCATACCCCTGCAAGATCTCGCTCCAAGGAAGATTCCAGGCGTTCCAGATCAAAGTCCAGGTCCAGATCCGAATCTAGGTCTAGATCCAGAAGAAGTTCTCGGAGGCATTATACAAGGTCACGATCTCGGTCCCGGTCCCATAGAAGATCTCGTAGCAGATCTTACAGCAGAGATTATCGAAGACGGCATAGCCACAGTCATTCTCCCATGTCTACTCGCTGGCGTCATGTTGGGAATCGGGCAAATCCTGATCCTAACTGCCTGTCTTGGAGTATTTGGGATTGAGCTTGTATACTACAGAAAGAGATCTAAGAGAAAATGTTCTCTAAATATGGCCCAATTGCTGATGTATCTATTGTATATGACCAGCAGTCTAGACGTTCAAGAGGATTTGCCTTTGTATACTTTGAAAATGTAGATGATGCAAGGAAGCAAAAGAGCGTGCCAATGGAATGGAGCTTGATGGATGTAGGATCAGAGTTGACTTCTCCATAACGAAAAGACCACATACTCCAACAGCAGGAATTTACATGGGGAGACCTACCTATGGCAGCTCACGCCGTCGAGATTACTATGACAGAGGATATGATCGAGGCTATTGATGATCGGACTATTACAGCAGATCGTACAGAGGAGGAGAGAGGAGGAGCGAGGATGGAGAGCTGCTCAGACAGGGATCAGAAATACAGAAGACGGTCACCTTCTCCCTACTATAGTCGTGGAGGATACAGATCACGTTCCAGATCTCGATCATACTCACCTCGTCGCTATTAAAGCATGAAGATGAAGACTTTCTGAAACCTGCCCTAGAGTTGGGATATTGTTTGTCGACAATATTTTTTATTGTCTCCTGTTTTAAAAAGAGAACAGTGCCTGGTGAATGTAGGTGACTTTACACCTTTATGATGACTACTTTTGTGAGGTTGAAAAGATTTTGCTGTTTCATCTCGTATTTGTGCTTAGTTCGGTGCTTTGTTCAAAGTTAAGTGTTTTTCAGAAAAGTATGTTTTACATGGTATTTTTACATCTAAAATTTTGACTTGCTGGAGAGTTTCTATTGTCAGAAGTT
>NW_017204377.1:0-5681 GCF_001704415.2 Capra hircus | reverse complement strand
GGCAGGTGCTCTGGACTTACGACGGGGACCTCAGGGACCCGCTCTGGTGGCCTCAGGAAAGGCCAGTCCCCATGCGAGTTGCTCGGGGGCCTTCGGATTCCTCTCCGTCGATGCCGGGGCTAAGACCTTGTGTGGATCCGTGCGGGAACCAGAGGATTCCTCTCCAGTGCTGACATGGATCTTGGGTTCTTCTGGAGTCTCCCCAGGGGAGTCAGTCCTCGTTACGAGTGGGGCATGCACGTGCGGTTTCCTCCCGAGCTGTAGCAGCGGCGTCATGCTTCCCTTCGCGTGGATCAAGGGATCTGAGGCTTTCCGTCGAGGCTCCCACGAGGCTTTCCACGAGACTTTCCCACAGGAGTCCCACGTGCCACCGTGGTGTGAGTCGATCCTCGGCCTGAAAGTCGAGGCAGTGCAGGGAAAACAGGTTTCCCTGGAATGGACTGAGACATCTGGGGACTCTGGGAATGGTGGCACGACCTGGAGTTCCTCTCGCCTTTCCTGTGGAGAGCGCCTACTCTTGAGATGCGACGGGAACGCCGGGAATTTTTCCGAACACGAGGGAAAGGATCCACCTCTCGAGCTAGGAGACGGAAACGGGGCTCCTCTGGATGTGGGCGGGACTCTCGTTTTTCCTCTCGAGTGGAGACGGGTATGTCGGGGAACTTCTTGAGTGCAGCAAGGGTGTGAAGGACCCTTTGGAAGTTCCAGATTTAGGTGTGATTAGCGTCGAGACGCCTCAGCGGAAATGGGCCTCATCTCGCCTGTAGGGGACAACCTCCGGGATTTTCTCGAGTTGCGGCAGGTGCTCTCGACTTTCGACGGGTACCTCAGGACCCGCTCTGGTGGCCTCAGGAAAGGCCAGTCCCATGCGAGTTGCTCGGGGCCTCTCGGTTTTCCTCTCCGTCGATGCCGGGCCTAAGACCTTGTGTTCAGTCGGTGCAGGAACCTGAGGATTCCTCTCCAGTGCTGATATGGATCTTGGGGTACTCTGGAGTCTCCCCAGTGGAGTCAGTCCTCGTCTCGAGTGGGGGCATGCACGTCCCCTTTCCTCTCGAGCTGTGGCAGCAGTTTCACCTTCCCTTCGCGTGGATCAAGGGATCTGTGGCTTTCCCTCGAGCTTTCCCACGCCCGAGGCTTTCCCACGGGCTGTCCCACGTGCCACCGTGGTGTGAGTCGATCCTCGGCTTGAAAGTCGAGGCAGTGCAGGGAAAACAGGTTTCCCTGAATGGACTGAGACATCTGGGGGACCCTGGGAAAGGTGGCACGATCCTGGAGTTCCTCTCGCCTTTATCGTGGAAAGCGCCTCTTCTTGAGATGGGACGGGAACGCCAGGAATTCTTTCCCGACCACGCAGGGAAGGATCACTCCTCTCGAGCTAGGAGGAAAACGGGGCTCCTCTGGATGTGGGCGGGACTCTCGTGCTTCCTCTCGAGTGGAGATGGGTATGTCGGGGAACTTCTTGAGTTGCGGCAAGGGTGTGAAGGACCCTTTGGAAGTTCCAGAGGTTAGGTGTGATTAGCCTCGATTGCCTCAGCGGAAATGGCCTCATCTCGCCTGGAGGGAAGAACCTCCTGGATTTTTTGAGTTGCGGCAGGTGCTCTCGACTTACGACGGGGACGACAGGGACCCGCTCTGGTGGCCTCAGGAAAGGCCAGTCCCCATGCGAGTTGCTCGGGGGCCTCTCGGATTTCTCTCCCGTCGGTGCCAGGGCCTAAGACCTTGTGTGGAATTGGTGCCGGAACCTGAGGATTCCTCTCTGTGCTGACATGGATCTTGGGGTACTTCTGGAGTCTCCCCAGGGGAGTCAGTCCTCGTCTCGAGTGGGGGCATGCACGTGCGTTTCCTCCTAGCTGTAGCAGCAGTGTCAAGCTTTCCCTTCGCGTGGATCAAGGGATCTGTGGCTTTCCCTCGAGGCTTTCCCACGAGGCTTTCCGAGGCTTTCCCACAGGGCTGTCCCACGTGCCACCGTGGTGTGAGTCGATCCTCGCTTGAAAGTCGAGGCAGTGCAGGGAAAACAGGTTTCCCTGGAATGGACTGAGACATCTGGGCTCTGGAATGGTGGCACGACCCTGGAGTTCCTCTCGCCTTTCCTGTGAAAGCGCCTCCTCTTGAGATGCGACGGAACGCGGGAATTCTTTCCCGACCACGCAGGGAAAGGATCCTCCCTCGAGCTAGGAGGCGGAAACGGGGTCCTCTGGATGTGGGCGGGACTCTCGTGCTTCCTCTCGAGTGGAGACGGGTATGTCGGGAACTTCTGAGTTGCAGCAAGGGTGTGAAGGACCTTTGGAAGTTCCAGAGGTTAGGTGTGATTAGCCTCGAGACACCTCAGCGCAAATGGGCCTCATCTCGCCTTATCCATGTCACAACTGGAGAGGATCCTCAGGTTACGGCACCCTCTCCACACAAGGTCTTCGGCCCGGCATCGACGGGAGAGGAATCCGAGAGGCCCCAGCAACTCGCATGGGGACTTTTCCTGAGGCACCAGAGAGGTCCCCCCCGTCGTAAGTCGAGAGCACCTGCTGCAAACTCGAGAAAATCCAGGAGGTTCTCCTCACATCTAACATCTGGAACTTCCAAAGGTCCTTCACACCCTTGCTGCAACGCAAGAAGTTCCCGACATACCCGTCTCCACTCGAGAGGAAGCACGAAGTCCCGGGCACATCCAGAGGAGCCCTGTTTCTGCTCCTAGCTGAGAGGAGGGATCCTTGCCCTGCGTGGTCGGGAAAGAATTCCTGGTGTTTCCGTCGCATCTCAAGAGAGGCGCTCTCCACAGGAAAGGCGAGAGGAACTCCAGGGTCGTGCCACCATTCCCAGAGTCCCCAGATATCTCAGTTCATTCCACGGAAACCTGTTTTTCCCTGCACTGCCTCGACTTTCAAGCCGAGGATCGACTCACACCACGGTGGCACGTGGGACAGCCCTGCGGGAAAGCCTCATCGGAAAGCTCCTGGGATAGCCTCGAGGGAAAGCCACAGATCCCTTGATGCACGCGAAGGGAAGCGTGACACTGCTGCTACAGCTCGGAGGAAATCGCACGTGCATGCCCTCACTCGAGACGAGGACTGACTCCCCTGGGGAGACTCCAGAAGTACCCCAAATTCCATGTCATCACTGGAGAGGAATCCTCAGGTTCCGGCACCGACTCCACACAAGATCTTAGGCCCCGGCATCACCGGGAGAGGAATCCCGAGACGCGCCCGAGTAACTCGCATGCGGACTGGCCTATCCTGAGGCCACCAGAGCGGGTCCCTGAGGTCCCTGTCGTAAGTCGACAACACCTGCCGCAACTCGAGAAAATGCAGGAGGTTCTACCGTCCAGGCGAGATGAGGCCCATTTCCGCTGAGGCGTCTGGAGGCTAATCACATCTAACATCTGGAACTTTCAAAGGGTCCTTCACACCCTTGCTGCAACTCAAGAAGTTCCCCGACATACCCGTCTCCACTCGAGAGGAAGCACGAGAGTTCCACCCACATCCAGAGGAGACCTGTTTCCGACTCCTAGCTCGAGAGGAGGGATCCTTTCCCTGCGTGGTGGGGAAAGAATTCCCCGCGTTCCCGACGCATCTCAAGAGGAGGCGCTCTCCACAGGAAAGGCGAGAGGAACTCCAGGGTCCTGCCACCATTCCAGAGTCCCCCAGATGTCTCAGTCCATTCCAGGGAAACCGGTTTTCCCTGCCCTGCCTCGACTTTGAAGCCGAGGATCCACACACACCACGGTGGCACGTGGGACAGCCCTGTGGGAAAGCCTCGTGGAAAGCCTCGTGGGAAAGCCTCGAGGGAAAGCCACAGATCCCTTGATCCACGCGAAGGGAAGCGCGACCCTGCTGCTACAGCTAGGGAGGAAAGCGCACGTGCATGCCCCCACTCGAGACGAGGACTGACTACTCTGGGGAAACTCCAGAAGTACCCCAAGATCCATGTCAGCACTGGAGAGGAATCCCTAGGTTCCTACACCGACTCCACACAAGGTCTCAGGCCCCGGAATCGACGGGAGAGGAATCCCGAGAGGCCCCCGAGCAACGCGCATGGGACTGGCCTTTCCTGAGGCCACCAGAGCCGTTCAATGATGTCCCCGTCGTAAGTCGCGAGCACCTGCCACAACTCGAGAAAATTTAGGAGGTTTTCCCCTCCAGGAGAGATGAGGCCCATTTCAGCTGAGGCGTCTAGTGGCTAATCACACCTAACCTCTGGAACTTCCAAAGGGTCCTTCACACAGTTGCTGCAACTCAAGAAGTTCCCCGACATGCCGTCTCCACTCGAGAGGAAGCAGTAGAGTCCCGCCAACATCCAGAGGAGCCCGGTTTCTGCCCCCTAGCATGAGAGGAGGGATCCTATCCCTGGGTGGTCGGGAAAGAATTCCTGGGCTATCTCAAGAGGAGGCACTCTACACAGGAAAGGCGAGAGGAACTGCAGGGTCGTGCCACCATTCCCAGAGTCCCCAAATGTCTCAGTCCATTCCAGGGAAACCTGTTTTCCCTGCACTGCCTCGACTTTCAAGCCGAGGATCGACTAACACCACGGTGGCACGTGGGACAGCCCTGTGGGAAAGCCTCATCGGAAAGCCTCCTGGATAGCCTCGAGGGAAAGCCACAGATCCCTTGATGCACGCAAAGGGAAGGGTGACACTGCTGCTACAGCTCGAGAGGAAATCGCACGTGCATGCCCTCACTCGAGAGAGGACTGACTCCCCTGGGGAGACTCCAGAAGTACCCCAAGATCCATGTCAGCACTGGAGAGGAATCCTCAGGTTCGGCACCGAATCCACACAAGATCTTAGGCCGCGGAATCGAAGGGAGAGGAAACCTGAGAGGCCCCGAGCAACTCGCATGGGGACTGGCCTTCCCTGAGGCCACCAGAGCGGGTCCCTGAGGTCCCGTCGTAAGTCGAGAGCACCTGCCACAACTCGAGAAAATCCAGGAGGTTCTCCCTCCAGGCGAGATGAGGCCCATTTCCGCTGAGGCTTCTCGAGTCTAATCACACCTAACCTCTGGAACTTCCAAAGGGTCCTTCACACCCTTTCTGCAACTCAAGAAGTTCCCCGACATACCCGTCTCCATGCGAGAGGAAGCACGAGAGTTCCGCCCACATCCAGAGGATCACCGTTTCCGCCTCCTAGCTCGAGAGGAGGTATCCTTTCCCTGCGTGGTCGGGAAAGAATTCCCGGCGTTCCCGTCGCATCTCAAGGGGAGGCTCTCTCCACAGGAAAGGCGAGAGAACTCCAGGGTCATGCCACCATTCCCAGATCCCCAGATGTCTCAGTCCATTCCAGGGAAACCTGTTTTTCCCTGCACTGCCTCGACTTTCAAGCCGAGGATCGACTCACACCACGGTGGCACGTGGGACAGGCCCTGTGGGAAAACTTCCTGGGAAAGCCTCCTGGGAAAGCCTCAAGGGAAAGACACAGTCCTTGATCCACGAGAAGGAAGCATGACACTGCTGCTACAGCTCGGAGGAAAGCAACGTGCATGCCCCCTCTCGAGACGAGGACTGACTCACTGGGAGACTCCAGAAGTACCCCAAGATCCATGTCAGCACTGGAGAGGAATACTCAGGTTCCGGCACCGACTCCACACAAGATCTTAGGCCGCGGCATCGACGGGAAAGGAATCCCGAAAGGCCCCCGAGGAACTCGCATGGGGACTGGCGCTTTCCTGAGGCACCAGAGGGGGTCCCTTAGGTAC
>NW_017204376.1:0-5681 GCF_001704415.2 Capra hircus | reverse complement strand
TGACAGCTGCTGCTACAGCTCGGAGGAAAGCGCACGTGCATGCTTGAGACTAGGACTTATTCCCCTGGGGAGACTCCAGAAGTACCCCAAGATCCATGTCAGCACTGGAGAGGAATCCTCAGGTTCAGGCACCGAATCCCCACAAGGTCTTAGGCCCCGGCATCGACGGGAGAGGAATCCCCGAGAGGCCCCCCGAGCAACTCGCATGGGGACTGGCCTTTCCTGAGGCCACCAGAACGGGTCCCTGAGGTCCCCATCGTAAGTTGAGAGCACCTGCCGCAACTCGAGAAAATCCAGGAGGTTATCCACTACAGGCGAGATGTGGCCCATTTCCGCTGAGGCG
The DNA here is from genome assembly GCF_001704415.2 of Capra hircus. NCBI lineage: Eukaryota > Metazoa > Chordata > Mammalia > Artiodactyla > Bovidae > Capra > Capra hircus. Next base: position 5,338 of record NW_017204376.1, on the reverse strand, counting down.
TTTCGAGGCTAATCAAACCTAACCTCTGGAAATTCCAAAGGGTTCTTCACACCCTTGCTGCAACTCAAGAAGTTCCCCGACATATCCGTCTCCACTCGAGAGGAAGCACGAGAGTCCCGCCCACATCCAGAGGAGCCCCGTTTCCGCCTCCAAGCTCGAGAGGAGGGATACTTTCCCCATGTTCGGGAAAGAATTCCCGGCGTTCCCGATGCATCTCAAGAGGAGGCACTCTCCACAGGAAAGGCGAGAGGAAATCCAGGGTCGTGCCACCATTCCCAGAGTCCCCAGATGTCTCAGTCCATTTCAGGGAAACCTGTTTTCCCTGCACTGACTCGACTTTCAAGCCGAGGATCGACTCACACCACGGTGGCATGTGGGACAGCCCTTTGGGAAATCCTCATGGGAAAGCCTCGAGGGGAAGCCACTGATCCCTAGATCCACTCGACGAGGAGCATGATACAGATGCTACAGCTCGGGAACAAAGCACACGTGCATGCCCCACTCGAGATGAGGACTGACTCCCCTGGGGAGACACCAGAAGTACCCCAAGATCCATGTCAGCACTGGAGAGGAATCCTTAGGTTCCGGCACCGACTCCACCCGAGGTCTTAGGCCCCGGCATCGAAGGAGAGGAATCCCGAGAGGCCCCGAGAAACTCGCATGGGGACTGGCCTTTCCTGTGGCCACCAGAGCGGGTCCCTGAGGTCCCCTTCGTAAGTCGAGAGCACCTGCCGCAACTCGAGAAAATCCAGGAGGTTCTCCCTTCCAGGCGAGATGAGGTCCATTTCCGATGAGGCGTCTCGAGGCTAATCACACCTAACCGCTGGAACTTCCAAAGGGTCCTTCACACCCTTGCTGCAACCTAAGAAGTTCCCCGACATATCTGTCTCCACTCGAGAGGAAGCACGAGAGTCCTGCCCAAATACAGGGGAACCCCGTATCCTCCTCCTAGCTCGAGTGGAGGGATCCTTTCCCTGCGTGATGGGGAAAGAATTCCCGGTTTCCCGTCGCATCTCAAGAGGAGGCGCTCTCCACTGGAAAGGCGAGAGGAACTCCAGGGTCGTGCCACCATTCCCAGAATCCCCCAGATGTCTCAGTCCATTGTAGGGAAACCTGTTTTCCCTGCACTGCCTCGACTTTCAAGCGGAGGATCGACTCACACCACGGTGGCACGTGGACAGGCCTGTGGGAAAGCCTCGTGGGAAAGCCTCGAGGGAAAGCCACAGATCCCTTGATCCATGCGAAGGGAAGCGTGACAGTGCTGCTAGAGCTCGAGAGGAAAGCGAACGTGCAAGCTCCCACTCGAGACGAGGAATGACTCCACTGGGAGACTCCAGAAGTACCCAAGGTCCATGTCAGCACTGGAGAGGAATCCTCAGGTTCCAGCATCAACTCCACACAAGGTCTTAGGCCCAGGCATCGACGGGAGAGGAATCCCGAGAGGCCCCCGAGCAACTCGCATGGGGACTGGCCTTTCCTGAGGTCACCAGAGCAGGTCCCTGAGGTCCCCGTCGTAAGTCGAGAGCACCTGCCACAACTCGAGAAAATCCAGGAGTTTCTCCCCTCCAGGCGAGATGAGGCCGTATTCCGCTGAGGCGTCTCGAGGCTAATCACATCTAACATCTGGAACTTCCAAACGGTACTTCACACCCTTGCTGCAACTCAAGAGGTTCCCTGACATACCGGAATCCACTCGAGAGGAATCACGAGAGTCCCGTCCACATCCAGAGGAGCCCCGTTTCCGCTTCCTAAATCGAGAGGAGTGATCCTTTCCCTGCGGCGTCGGGAAAGAATTCCCGGCGTTCCCGTCACATGTCAAGAGGAGGGCTCTCCACAGGAAAGGCGAGAGGAACTCCAGGTCGTGCCACCATTCCCAGAGTCCCCCAGATGTCTCAGTCCATTCCAGGGAAACCTGTTTTCCCTGCACTGCCTCGACTTTCAAGCCGAGGATCCACTCACACTACGGTGGCACGTGGGACAGCCCTGTGGGAAAGTTTGGTGGGAAAGCCTCGTGGGAAAGCCTCGAGGGAAAGCCACAGATCCCTTAATCCACGCGAAGGGAAGCGCGACACTGCTGCTACAGCTCGGGAGGAAAGCGCACGTGCATGCCCCCACTCGAGACGAGAACTGACTCCCCTTGGAGACTCCAGAAGTACCCCAAGATCCATGTTGGCACTGGAGAGGAATACTCAGGTTTCGGCACCGACTCACACAAGGTCTTAGGCCCCGGCATCGACGGGAGAGGAATCCCGAGAGGCCCCGAGCAACTCGCATGGGGACTGGCCTTTCTTGAGGCCACCAGAGCGGGTCCCTGAGGTCCCCGTCGTAAGTCGAGAGCACCTGCCGCAACTCGAGAAAATCCAGGAGGTTCTCCCCTCCAGGCGAGATGAGAACCATTTACCCTGAGGCGTCTCGAGGCTAATCACACGTAACCTCTGGAAGTTCCAAAGGGTCTTCACACCCTTGCTGCAACCTAAGAAGTTCCCCGACATACCCGTCTCCACTCGAGAGGAAGCACTAGAGTTCTGCCCACATCCAGAGGAGCCCCGTTTCCGCCTCCTAGCTCGAGAGGAGGGATCCTTTCCCTGCGTGTTCGGGAAAGAATTCCGGCGTTCCCGTCGCATCTCAAGAGGGGCGCTCTCCACAGGAAAGGCGAGAGGAACTCCAGGGTCGTGCCACCATTCCCAGAGTCCCCCAGATGTCTCAGTCCATTCCAGGGAAACCTGTTTTTCCCTGCACTGCCTCGACTTTCAAGCCGAGGATCCACGCATACCACGGTGGCACGTGGGACAGCCCTGTGGGAAAGACTCCTGGGAAAGCCTCGAGGGAAAGCCACAGATCCCTTTATCCACGTGAAGGGAAGCGTGACTCTGCTGCTACAGCTCGAGAGGAAAGCGTACGTGATTGCCCCACTGGAGTCGAGAACTGACTCCCCTGGGGAGACACCAGAAGTACCCCAAGATCTATGTCAGCACTGGAGAGTTATCCTCAGGTTCAGGCATCATCTCCACACAAGGTCTTAGGCCCCGGCATCGATGGGAGAGGAATCCCGAGAGGCAATAGCAACTGCATGTGGACCGGCCTTTCCTTAGCCACCAGAGCGGGTCCCTGAGATTCCCGTCGTAAGTCGAGAGCACCTGCCGCAACTCGAGAAAATCCAGGAGGTTCTCCCCTCCAGGCGAGATGAGGCCCATTTCGACTGAGGCGTCTCGAGGCTAATCACATCTAACATCTGGAACTTCCAAGGATTCCTTCACACCCTTGCTGCAACTCAAGAAGTTCCCCGACATACCCGTCTCCACTCGAGAGGAAGCACGAGAGTCCCGCCCACATCCAGAGGAGCCCCGTTTCCGCCTCCCAGCTCGAGAGGCGGGATCCTTTCCCTGCCTGTTCGGTCAAGAATTCCCGGCGTTCCCGTCGCATCTCAAGAGGAGGGCTCTCCACAGGAAAGGCGAGAAAAACTGCAGGGTCTTGCCACCATTCCCAGAGTCCCCCAGATGACTCAGTCCATTCCAGGGAAACCAGTTTTCCTTGCACTGCCTCGACTTTCAAGCCGAGGATCGACTCACACCATGGTGGAACGTGGGACAGCCCTGTGGGTAAGCCTCGTGGGAAAGCCTCGTGTAAAAGCTCGAGCGAAAGCCACAGATCCCTTGATCCACGCGAAGGGAAGCGTGACACTGCTGCTACAGCTCGGGAGAAATCGCTCGTGCATGCCCCAACTCGAGACGAGGACTGACGCCCCTGGGGAGACTCCAGAAGTACCCCAAGATCCATGTCAGCACTGGAAAAGGAATCCTGAGGTTCCGTCATCAACTCCACACAAAGGCTTAGGCCCGGCATCGACGGGAGAGAGGAATCCTGAGACGCCCAATAGCAACTCGCATGGGGACCGGCCTTTCCTGAGGCCACCGGAGCGGGTCCCTGAGGTCCCCGTCGTAAGTCGAGAGCACCTGCCGCAACTCGAGAAAATCCAGGAGGTTCTCCCCTCCAGGCGAGATGAGGCCGGTTTCCGCTGAGGTGCACCAGGCTAATCACACCTAAGCCCTGGAACTTCCAAAGGTCCTTCACACCCTGCTGCAACTCAAGAATTCCCCGACATACCCGTCTCCACTGGAGAGGAAGCACGAGAGTCCCGCCCACATCAGAGGAGCCCCGTTTCCGGCCTCCTAGCTCGAGAGGAGGATCCTTTCCCTGCGTGGTCGGGAAAAGAATTCCGGCGTTCTGGTCGCATCTCAAGTGGAGGCTCTCTCCACAGGAAAGGTGAGAGTTACTCCAGGGTCGTGCCACCATTCCCAGTGTCCCCCAGATGTCTCAGTCCATTCCAGGGAAACCTGTTTTCCCTGCACTGCCTCGACTTTTCAAGCGAGGATCGACTCACACACGGTGGCACGCGTGGGACAGCCCTGTGGGAAAGCCTCGAGGGGAAAGCCACAGATCCCCTTGATCCACGCCTATGGAAGCGTGACAAAGGCTTACAGCTAGGCGAAAGCGCACATGCATGCCCCCACTCGAGACGAGGACTGACTCCCCTGGGAGACTCCAGAAGTACCCAGATCCATGTCAGCACTGGAGAGGAATGCTCAGGTTCCGCACCAACTTCACACAAGATCTTAGGCCCCGGATTCGACGGGAGAGGAATCCCGAGAGGCCCAAGAGCAACTCACAAGGGACTGGCCTTTCCTGAGGCCACAAGAGCGGGTCCCTGAGGTCCCAGTCGTAAGTCGAGAGCACCTGCCGCAACTCGAGAAAATCCAGGAGGTTCTCCCCTCCAGGCGAGATGAGGCCCATTTCCGCTGAGGCGTCTCGAGGCTGATCACACCTAACCTCTGGAACTCCCAAAGGGTCCTTCACACCCTTGCTGCAACTCAAGAAGCTCCCTGACATACCCGTCTCCACTCGAGAGGAAGCCAAGAGTTCGCCCACATCCAGAGGAGCCCCGTTTCCGCCTCTCAGCTCGAGAGGAGGGATCTTTTCCCTGCGTGTTCGGGAAAGAATTCCAGGCGTTCCCGTAGCATCTCAAGAGGAGGCGCTCTCCACAGGAATGGCGAGAGGAACTCCAGGGTCGTGCCACCATTCCCAGAGTCCTCCAGATGACTCAGTCCATTCCAGGGAAACCTGTTTTCCCTGCACTGCCTCTACTTTCAAGCCAAAGGATCAGACTCACACCACGTTGGCACGTGGGACACCCCTGTGGAGCCTCGTGGGAAAGACTCGTGGGAAAAGCCTCGAGGAAAAGCCACAGATCCCTTGATCCACGCGAAGGGAAGCGTGACACTGCTGCTAAATCTCGGAAGGAAAGAGCTCGTGCATGCCGCCACTCGAGACGAGGACTGAC
>NW_017204375.1:0-5682 GCF_001704415.2 Capra hircus | reverse complement strand
AGAGGGAACCTCCTGGATTTTCCTCGAGTTGCGGCAGGTGCTCTGAGACTTACGACAGGGACCTCAGGAACCCGCTCTGGTGGCCTCAGGAAAGGCAGTCCCCATGCGTGTTGCTCATGGGCCTCTCGGGATTCCTCTCCGTCGATGCCGGGACCTAAGACCTTGTGTGGAGTCTGTGCCAAAACCTGAGGATTCCTCTCCATTGCTGACATGTATTTGGGGCCACTTTTGGAGTCTCCCCAGGGGAGTCAGTCCTCGTCTCGAGTGGGGCATGCACGTGCACTTTCCTCCGAGCTGTAGCAGCAGTGTTGAGCTTCCCTTCACGAGGATCAAGGGATCTGTGGCTTTCCCTCGAGGCTTTCCACGACGCTTTCCCACCAGGTTTTCCCCACGAGGCTTTCCCACAGTGATGTCCCACGTGCCACCGTGGTGGTGTCAGTTGATCCTCGGTTTGAAAGACGACGCAGTGCTGGGGAAAAAGGCTTCCCTGGAATGCACTGAGATATCTGGGGGACTCTAGGAATGGTGGCACGACCCTGGAGTTCCTCTCGCCTTTCCTGTGGACAGCGCCTCCTCTTGAGATACGACGGACACCGGGAATTCTTTCCCGACGACGCAGGGAAAGGATATCTCTTCTCGAGCTAGGAGACAGAAACAGGGCTCATCTGGATGTGGCCGGGACTCTCGTGCTTCTTCTTGAGTGGAGACGGGTATGTCGGGGAACTTCTTGAGTTGCAGCAAGGGTGTGAAGGGCCCTTTGGAAGTTCCAGAGGTTAGACGTGATTAGCCTCTAGACGCCTCAGCGGAAATGGGCCTTATCTCGCCAGGAGGGGAGAACCTCCTGGATTTTCTCGAGTTGCGCAGGTGCTCTCGACTTACGACAGGGACCTCAGGGACCACTCTGGTGGCCTCAGGAAAGGCCTGTCCCCATGCGAGTTGCTCGGGGCCTCTGGGGTTTCCTCTCCCTTTGATGCCAGGGCCTAAGACCTTGTGTGGAGTCGGTAACCGGAACCTGAGGTTTCCTCTCCAGTGCCGACATGGATCTTCGGGGACTTCTGGAGTCTCCCCAGGGGCGTCAGTCCTCGTCTGGAGTGGGGGCATGCACGTTCGCTTTCCTCCGAGCTGTAGCAGGAGGGTCACGCTTCCTTCTCGTGGATCAAGGGATCTGTCGCTTTCGCTCGAGGCTTTCCCACGAGGCTTTCCCACAGGGCTGTCCCGCGTGACACCGTGGTGTGAGTCGATCCTCGGCTTGAAAGTTGAGGCAGTGCAGGGAAAACAGGTTTCCCTGGAATGGACTGAGACATCTGGGGGACTCTGGGAATGTGGCACGAATCTGGAGTTCCTCTCGCCTTTCCTGTGGAGAGCGCCTCCTCTTGAGATGCGACGGGAACGCCGGGAAAACTTTCCCGACCACGCAGGGAAAGGATCCCTCCTCTCGAGTTAGTAGGCAGAAACGGGGCACCTCTGGATGTGGGCGGGACTCTCGTGCTTCCTCTCGAGTGCGGACGGTATGTCGGGGAACTTCTTGAGTTGCAGCCAGGGTGTGAAGCACCGTTTGGAAGTTCCAGAGATTAGGTGTGATTAGCCTCGAGACGCCTCAGCAGAAATGGGCCTCATCTCGCCTGGAGGGGAGAACCTCCTGGATTTTCTCGAGATAGGGCAGTTGCTCTCGACTTACGACGGGGACCTCAAACACCCCGCTCTGGGGCCTCAGGAAAGGCCAGTCCCCATGCGAGTTGCTCGGGCCTCTCGGATTCCTCTCCCGTCGATGCCGGGGTCTAAGACCTTGTGTGGAGTCGGTGCCGGAACCAGAGGTTTTCTGCAGTGGCTGACATGGATCTTGGGATAATTCTGAAGTCTCCCAGGGGAGTCAGTCCTCGTCTCGAGTGGGGGCATGCACGTGTGCTTTCCCTCCGAGCTGTAGCAGCAGTGTCTGGCTTCCCTTCCCGTGAATCAAGGGATCTCTGGCTTTCCCTCGAGGCTTTCCACGAGGCTTGCCCACAGGTCTGTCCCTCGTGTCACTGTGGTGTCAGTCGATCCTAGGCTTGAAAGTCGATTCATTGCAGGGAAAATAGCTTTCCCTGTAATGGACTGAGACATCTGGGGGACTCTGGGAATGGTGGCACGACCCTGGAGTTCATCTCGCCTTCCTGTGGAGAGCACCTCCTCTTGAGATGCGACGGGAACGCCGGGAACTCTTTCCGACCACGCAGGGAAGGTATCCCTGCTCTCGAGCTATCAGGCGGAAACGGGGGCTCCTCTTGATGTGGGGGGACTCTCGTGCTTCCTCTCGAGAGGAGTCGGGTATGTCGGGGAACTTCTTGAGTTGCAGCAAGGATGTGAAGGACCCTTTGTAAGTTACAGAGGTTAGGTGTGATTAGCCTGGAGACGCCTCAGTAGAAATGGGCCTCATCTCGCCTGGAGGGGAGAACCTCCTGGATTTTCTCGAGTTAGGGCCGGTGCTCTCGACTTACGACGGGGATCTCAGGGACCCGCTCTGGGGGCCTCAGGAAAGGCCAGTCACCATTGGAGTTGCTCGGGCCTCTCGGGATTCCTCTCCCGTCGATGCCGGGGCCTAAGTCCTTGTGTGGAGTCAGTGCCAGAACCTGAGGTTTCCTCTCCAGTGCTGACATGGATCTTGGGGTACTTCTGGAGTCTCCCCAGGGGAGTCAGTCCTCGTTCCGAGTGGGGGCATGCACCTGCGCTTTCCTCCGAGGTGTAGCAGCGGTGTCATGCTCCCATCGCGTGGATCAAGGGATCAGTGGCTTTCCCTCGAGGCTTCCTCACGAGGCTTTCCATAAGGCTTTCCCACATGGCTGTCCCACGTGCCACCGTGGTGTGAGTCGATCCTTGGCTTGAAAGTCGAGGCAGTGCAGGGAAAACAGGTTTCCCTGGAATGGACTGAGACATCTGGGGGACTCTGGAATGGTGGCACGACCCTGGAGTTCCTCTCGCCTTTCCTGTGGGGAGCGCCTCCTCTTGAGATGCGACGGAACGCCAGGAATTCTTTCCCGACCACGCAGGGAAAGTATCCCTCCTCTCTAGCTAGGAGGCGGAAACGGGTCTCCTCTGGATGTGGGCGGGACTCTCGTGCTTCCTGTCGAGTGGAGACGGGCATGTTGGGGAACTTCTTGAGTTGCAGCAAGGGTGTGAAGGACCCTTTGGAAGTTCCAGAGTTTAGGTGTGATTAGCCTCGAGACCCCTCATCGGAAATGGGCCTCATCTTGCCAGGAGAGGAGAACCTCCTGGATTTTCTCGAGTTGCGGCAGGTGCTCTCGACTTACGACAGGGACCTCAGGGACCGCTCTGGTGGCCTCAGGAAAGGCCAGTCCCCATGCGTGTTGCTCATGGGCCTCTCGGGATTCCTCTCCCGTCGATGCCGGGACCTAAGACCTTGTGTGGAGTCTGTGCCAAAACCTGAGGATTCCTCTCCATTGCTGACATGTATCTTGGGGCACTTTTGGAGTCTCCCCAGGGGAGTCAGTCCTCGTCTCGAGTGGGGCATGCACGTGCACTTTCCTCCGAGCTGTAGCAGCAGTGTTGAGCTTCCCTTCACGAGGATCAAGGGATCTGTGGCTTTCCCTCGAGGCTTTCCACGACGCTTTCCACCAGGTTTTCCCACGAGGCTTTCCCACAGTGATGTCCCACGTGCCACCGTGGTGTCAGTTGATCCTCGTTTTGAAAGACGACGCAGTGCTGGGGAAAAAGGCTTCCCTGGAATGCACTGAGATATCTGGGGGGACTCTAGGAATGGTGGCACGACCCTGGAGTTCCTCTCGCCTTTCCTGTGGACAGCGCCTCCTCTTGAGATACGACGGACACCGGGAATTCTTTCCGACGACGCAGGGAAAGGATATCTCTTCTCGAGCTAGGAGACAGAAACAGGGCTCATCTGGATGTGGCCGGGACTCTCGTGCTTCTTCTTGAGTGGAGACGGGTATGTCGGGGAACTTCTTGAGTTGCAGCAAGGGTGTGAAGGGCCCTTTGGAAGTTCCAGAGGTTAGACGTGATTAGCCTCTAGACGCCTCAGCGGAAATGGGCCTTATCTCGCCAGGAGGGGAGAACCTCCCTGGATTTTCTCGAGTTGCGGCAGGTGCTCTCGACTTACGACAGGGACCTCAGGGACCCACTCTGGTGCCTCAGGAAAGGCCTGTCCCCATGCGAGTTGCTCGGGGGCCTCTGGGGTTTCCTCTCCCTTTGATGCCAGGGCCTAAGACCTTGTGTGGAGTCGGTACCGGGAACCTGAGGTTTCCTCTCCAGTGCCGACATGGATCTTCGGGGACTTCTGGAGTCTCCCCAGGGGCGTCAGTCCTCGTCTGGAGTGGGGGCATGCACGTTCGCTTTCCTCCCGAGCTGTAGCAGGAGGGTCACGCTTCCCTTTCTCGTGGATCAAGGGATCTGTCGCTTTCGCTCGAGGCTTTCCCACGAGGCTTTCCCACAGGGCTGTCCCGCGTGACACCGTGGTGTGAGTCGATCCTCGGCTTGAAAGTTGAGGCAGTGCAGGGAAAACAGGTTTCCCTGGAATGGACTGAGACATCTGGGGGACTCTGGGAATGTGGCACGAATCTGGAGTTCCTCTCGCCTTTCCTGTGGAGAGCGCCTCCTCTTGAGATGCGACGGAACGCCGGGAAAACTTTCCCGACCACGCAGGGAAAGGATCCCTCCTCTCGAGTTAGTAGGCAGAAACGGGGCACCTCTGGATGTGGGCGGGACTCTCGTGCTTCCTCTCGAGTGCGGACGGTATGTCGGGGAACTTCTTGAGTTGCCAGCCAGGGTGTGAAGCACCGTTTGGAAGTTCCAGAGATTAGGGTGTGATTAGCCTCGAGACGCCTCAGCAGAAATGGGCCTCATCTCGCCTGGAGGGGAGAACCTCTGGATTTTCTCGAGATAGGGGCAGTTGCTCTCGACTTACGACGGGGGACCTCAAACACCCGCTCTGGGGGCCTCAGGAAAGGCCAGTCCCCATGCGAGTTGCTCGGGCCTCTCGGGATTCCTCTCCCGTCGATGCGGGGTCTAAGACCTTGTGTGGAGTCGGTGCCGGAACCAGAGGTTTCCTCTGCAGTGCTGACATGGATCTTGGGATAATTCTGAAGTCTCCCCAGGGGAGTCAGTCCTCGTCTCGAGTGGGGGCATGCACGTGTGCTTTCCTCCGAGCTGTAGCAGCAGTGTCTGGCTTCCCTTCCGTGAATCAAGGGATCTCTGGCTTTCCCCCTCGAGGCTTTCCCACGAGGCTTGCCCACAGGTCTGTCCCTCGTGTCACTGTGGTGTCAGTCGATCCTAGGCTTGAAAGTCGATTCATTGCAGGGAAAATAGCTTTCCTGTAATGGACTGAGACATCTGGGGGGACTCTGGGAATGGTGGCACCGACCCTGGAGTTCATCTCGCCTTTCCTGTGGAGAGCACCTCCTCTTGAGATGCGACGGGAACGCCGGGAACTCTTTCCCGACCACGCAGGGAAGGTATCCTGCTCTCGAGCTATCAGGCGGAAACGGGGCTCCTCTTGATGTGGGCGGGACCTTCGTGCTTCCTCTCGAGAGGAGTCGGGTATGTCGGGAACTTCTTGAGTTGGCAGCAAGGATGTGAGGACCCTTTGTAAGTTACAGAGGTTAGGTGTGATTAGCCTGGAGACGCCTCAGTAGAAATGGCCTCATCTCGCCTGGAGGGGAGAACCTCCTGGATTTT
>NW_017204374.1:0-5682 GCF_001704415.2 Capra hircus | reverse complement strand
GAACTCCGGGTCATGCCAGCATTCCAGAGTCCCCCAGATGTCTCAGTCCATTCCAGGAAACCTGTTTCTCTGCACTGTTTTGACTTTCAAGCCGAGGATAGACTCACACCACGGTGGCACGTGGGACAGCCCTGTGGGAAAGCCTCGTGGGAAAGCCTCGAGGAATGCCACAGATCCCTTGTTCCACGTGAAGGAAAGGGACACTGCGGCTACAGCTCGGAGGAAATCGCACGTGCATGCCCCACTCGAGACGAGGACTGACTCCGCTGGGGAGACTCCAGAAGTACCCCAAGATCCATGTCAGAACTGGAGAGGAAACCTCAGGTCTGCACCGACTCCACACAAGGTCTTAGGCCCCCGATATCGACGGAGAGGAATCCCGAGAGACCCCCGAGAGGCCCCCGAGCAACTCGCAAGGGGACTGCCTTTCCTGAGGCCACCAGAGCGGTCCCTGAGGTCCCCGTCGTAAGTCGAGAGCACCTGCCTTAACTCGAGAAAATCCAGGAGGTTCTCCCTCCAGGCGAGATGAGGCCCATTTCCGCTGAGGCGTCTCGAGGCTAATCACACCTAAACTCTGGAACTTCCAAAGGGTCCTTCACACCCTTGCTGGAACTCAAGAAGTTCCGCAACATTCCCGACTCCACTCGAGAGGAAGCACGAGAGTCCCGCCCACATCCAGAGGAGCCCCGTTTCCGCCTCGTAGCTCGAGAGGAGGGATCCTTTCCCTGCGTGGTCGGGAAAGAATTCCCGGCGTTCCCGTCGCATCTCAAGAGGAGGCGCTAACCACAGGAAAGGCGAGAGGAACTCCAGGGTCGTGCCACCATTCCCAGAGTCGCCCAGATGTCTCAGTCCATTCCAGGGAAACCTGTATTTCCTGCACTGCCTCAACTTTCAAGCGAGGATCGACTCACACCACGGTGGCACGTGGGACATCCCAGTGGGAAAGCCTCGTGGAAAACCTCGTGGGAAAGCCTCGAGGGAAAGCCACAGATCCCTTGATCCACTCGAAGGAAGCGTGACACTGCTGCTACAGCTGGGGAGGAAAGCGCATGTGCATGCCCCCACTCGAGACGAGGACTGACTCCCCTGGGGAGACTCCAGACGTACCCCAAGATCCATGTCAGCACTGGGAGAGGATTCCTCAGGTTCCGGCACTGACTCCACACAAGGTCTTAGGCCCCAGCATCGACGGGAGAGGAAACCCGAGAGGCCCCCGAGAGGCCACCGAGAAACTCGAATGGGGACTGGCCTTTCCTGAGGCCACCAGAGAGGGTCCCTGAGGTCCCCGACGTAAGTCGAGAGCACCTGCCGCAACTCGAGAAAATCCAGGAGGTTCTCCCCTCCAGGCGAGATGAGGCCCATTTCCGCTGAGGCGTCTCGAGGCTAATCACACCTAAACTCTGGAACTTCCAAAGGGTCCTTCACACCCATGCTGCAACTCAAGAAGCTCCACGACATACCCGACTCCACTCGAGAGGAAGCACGAGAGTCCCGCCCATATCCAGAGGAGCCCCGTTTCCGCCTCCTAGCTCGAGAGGACGGATCCTTTTCCCCGGGTTGTCGGGAAAGAATTCCCGGCGTTCCCCATCGCATCTCAAGTGGAGGCGCTCTCCACAGGAAAGGCGAGAGGAACTCCAGGGACGTGCCACATTCCCAGAGTACCCCAGATGTCTCAGTCCATTCCAGGGAAACCTGTTTTCCTTGCACTGCCTCGACTTTCAAGCGAGGATCGACTCACACCACGGTGGCACGTGGGACAGCCCTGTGGGAAAGCCTCGTGGGAAAGCCTCGAGGAAAGAAAACTCGAGGGAAAGCCACAGATGCCTTGATCCACGCGAAGGGAAGCGTGACACTGCTGCTACAGCTCGGGAGGAAAGCGCACGTGCATGCCCCCTCTCGAAACGAGGACTGACTCACCTGGGGAGACTCCAGAAGTACCCCAAGATCCATGTCATCACTGGAGAGGAATCCTCAGGTTCCGGCACCGACACCGCACAATGTCTTAGGCCTGGGCATCGATGGGAGAGGAATCCCGAAAGGCCCCGAGCAACTCGCATGGGGACTGGCCTTTCCTGAGGCCACCAGAGCGGGTCCCTGAGGACCCCGTCGTAAGTCGAGAGCGCCTGCCGCAACTCGATAAAATCCAGGAGGTTCTCCCTTCCAGGCGAGATGAGGCCCATTTCTGCTGAGACGTCTCGAGGCTAATCACACCTAACCTCTGGAAGTTCCAAAGGGTCCTTCACACCCTTTCTGCAACTCAAGAAGTTCCCCGACATACCCGTTTCCACTCCAGAGGAAGCACGAGAGTCCGCCCACATCCAGAGGAGCCCCGTTTCCGCCTCATAGCTCGATAGGAGGCATCCTTTCCCTGCGTGGTCGTGAAAGAATTCCCGGCGTTCCCGTTACATCTCAAGAGGGGGCGCTCTCCACAGGAAAGGCGAGAGGAACTCCAGTGTGGTCCACCTTTCCCAGATCCCCCAGATGTCTCAGTCCATTCCACGGAAGCCTGTTTTCCCGGCACTGCCTCAACTTTCAAGCCGAGGATCGACTGACACCACGGTGGCACGTGGGACATCACTGTGGGAAAGCGTCGTGGGAAGCCTGGTGGGAAAGCGTCGTGGGAAAACCTCGTGGAAAGCCTCGAGGGAAAGCCACTGATTCTAGGATACACGGGAAGGGAAGCGTGACACTGCTGCTACAGCTCGGGAGGAAAGCGCACGTGCATGCCCCCACTCGAGACAAGGCCTGACTCCCCTGAGGAGACTCCAGAAATACCCCAAGGTCCATGTCAGCACTGGAGAGGAATCCTCAGGTTCCGCACCGACTCCACACAAGGTCTTAGGCATCGGCATCGGCAGGAGAGGAATCCCGAGAGGCCCCCTAGCAACTCGCATGGGGACTGGCGTTTCCTGAGGCCACCAGAGCGGGTCCCTGAGGTCCCCGTCGTAAGTCGAGAGCACCTGCCGCAACTCGAGAAAATCCAGGAGGTTCTACCCACCAGGCGAGATGAGGCCCATTTCCGCTGAGGTGTCTCGAGGCTAATCACACCTAACCTCTGGAACTTCCAAAGGGTCCTTCACACCCTTGCTGCAACTCAAGAAGATCCCTGACATACCAGTCTCCACCCGAGAGGAAGCACGAGAGTCCCACTCACATCCAGAGGAGCCCCGTTTCCGCCTCCTAGCTCGAGAGGAGGGATCCTTTCCCTGCGTGGTCGGGAAAGAATTCCCGGCGTTCCCGTCGCATCTCAAGAGGAGGCGCTCTCCACAGGAAAGGCGAGAGGAACTCCAGGGTCGTGCCACCATTCCCAGAGTCCCCCAGATGTATCAGTCCATTCCAGGGAAACCTGTTTTGCCTGTACTGCCTCGACTTTCAAGCCGAGGATCAGCTCACACAACGGTGGCACGTGGGACAGCCCTGTGTGAAAGCCTCGTGGGAAAGCGTCGTGGGAAAGCCTCGAGGAAAAGCCCCTGATGACTTGATCCACGCGAAGGGAAGCGTGACTCTGCTGCTCCAGCTCGGAAGGAAAGCGCACGTGCATGCCCCTACTCGAGACGAGGACTGACTCCCCTTGGGAGACTCCAGAAGTACACCAAGATCCATGTCATCACTGGAGAGGAATCCTCAGGTTCCGGCACTGACACCACACAAGGTCTTAGGCCCCAGCATTAACGGGAGAGGAATCCCGAGAGGCCCCAGAGCAACTCGCATGGGGACTGGCCTTTCCTGAGGCCACCAGAGCGGGTCCCTGAAGTCCCCGTCGTAAGTCGAGAGCACCTGCCGCAACTCGAGAAAATGCAGGAGGTTCTCCCCTCCAGGCGAGATGAGGCCCATTTCCGCTGAGGCGTCTCCAGGATATTCACCTAACCTCTGGAACTTCCAAAGGGTCCTTCACACCCTTGCTGCAACTCAAGAAGTTCCCCGACATACCCGTCTTCACTCGAGAGGAAGCACGAGAGTCCCGCCCACATCCAGAGGAGCCAGGTTTCCGCCTGCTAGCTCGAGAGGTGGGATTCTTTCCCTGAGTGGTCGGGAAAGAATTCCCGGCGTTCCCGTCCCATCTCAAGAGGAGGCACTCTCTACAAGAAAGGCGAGAGGAACTCCAGGGTCGTGCCACCATTCCCAGAGTCCCCCAGATGTCTCAGTCCATTCCAGGGAAACCTGATTTCCCTGCACTGCCTCAACTTTCAAGCCGAGGATCGACTCACACCACGGTGGCACGTGGGACAGCCCTGTGGGAAAGCCTCTTGGGAATGCCTCGTGGGAAAGCTCCTGATCCGTTGATCCACGCGAAGGGAAGCGTGACACTGCTGCTACAGTTCGGGAGGAAAGCGCACGTGCATGTCACCACTCGAGACGAGGACTGGCACCCCTGGGGAGACTCCAGAAGTACCTCAAGATTCATGTCAGCACTGGAGAGGAATCGTCAGGTTCCAGCACCGACTCCACACAAGGTCTTACCCCGGCATCGACGGGAGAGGAATCTCGAGAGGCCCCGAGCAACTCTAATGGGGACTGGCCTTTCCTGAGGCCACCAGAGCGGCTCCCTGAGGTCCCTGGCGTAAGTTCAGAGCACCTGCCGCAACTCGAGAAAATCCAGGAGGTTCTCCCCTCCAGGCGAGATGAGGCCCATTTCCGCTGAGGCGTCTCGAGGCTAATCACATCTAACATCTGGAACTTCCAAAGGGTCCTTCAAACCCTTGCTGCAACATAAGAAGTTCCCCGACATACCCGTCTCCACTCAAGAGGAAGCACGAAGTCCCACCCACATCGACAGTAGCCCCGTTTCCGCCTCCTACCTCGAGAGGAGGGATCCTTTCCCTGCGTGCTCGGGAAAGAATTCCCGGCGTTTCCGTCGCATCTCAAGAGGAGACGCTCTCCACAGGAATGGCGAGACGAACTCCAGGGTCGTGCCACCATTCCCAGAGTCCCCCAGATGACTCCGTCCATTCCAGGGAAACCTCTTTTCCCTGCACTGCCTCGACTTTCAAGCCGAGGATCGACTCACACCACTGTGGCACGTGGACAGCCCTGTGGGAAAGCCTCGTGGGAAAGCCTCGTGGAAAGCCTCGAGGGAAAGCCACAGATGCCTTGATCCACGCGAAGGGAAGCGAGACTCTGCTGCTACAGCTCTGGAGGAAAGCGCACCTGCATGCCCCCACTCGGACGAGGACTGACTCCCCTGGGAGACTCCAGAAGTACCCAGGATCCATGTCAGCACTGGACAGAAATCCTCAGGTTCCGGCACCGACTCCACACAAGATCTTAGGCCCCGCATCGACGAGAGAGGAATCCCGAGAGGCCCCGAGCAACTCGCATGGGGACTGGCCTTTCCTGAGGCCACCAGAGTGACTCCCCAGGGGAGTGGGGTCCCTAGCAGTGTCATGCTTCCCTTCGCCTTGATCAAGGGATCTGTGGCTTTCCCTCGAGGCTTTCCCACGAGGCTTTCCCACGAGCTTTCCCAGTGGGCTGTCCCACGTGCCACCGTGGTGTGAGTCGATCCTAGGCTTGAAAGTCAAGGCAGTGCAAGGAAAACAGGTTTCCCTGGAATGGACTGAGACATCTGTGGGACTCTGGGAATGGTGGCACGACACTGGAATTCCTCTCGTTTCCTGTGGAGAGTGCCCGAGCAACTTGCATGGGGACTGGCCTTTCATGAGGCCAACAGAGCGCGGTCTCTGA
>NW_017204373.1:0-5682 GCF_001704415.2 Capra hircus | reverse complement strand
CAAGGTGTGAAGGACCCTTTGGAAATTCCAGATGTTAGATGTGATTAGCCTCCAGACGCCTCAGCGGAAATGGGCCTCATCTCGCCTGGAGGGGAGAACCTCCTGCATTTCCTCGAGTTGCGGCAGGTGCTCTCGACTTACGAAAGGGACCTCACGGACCCGCTCTGGTAGCCTCAGGAAAGGCCAGTCCCCATGCGAGTTGTTCGGGGGCCTATCGGATTGCTCTCCGGTGATGCCGGGACCTAAGACTTGTGTGGAGTCGGTCCGGGAACCTGAGGATTCCTCTCCAGTGCTGACATGGAACTTGGGTACTTCTGGTGTCTCCCAGGGAGTCAGTCCTCACCTCGAGTGAGGGCATGCACGTGCGATTTCCTCCCGAGCTGTAGCAGCAGTGTCACGCTTCCCTTCGCGTGGATCAAGGGATCTGTGGCTTTCCCTCGAGGCTTTCCCAGGAGGCTTTCCCATGAGGCTTTCCCACAGGGCTGTCCCACGTGCCACCGTTGTTGTGAGTGGATCCTCGGCTTGAAAGTCGAGGCAGTGCAGGAAAACAGTTTTCCCAGGAATGGACTGAGACATCTGGGGGACTCTGGAATGGTGGCAAGACCCTGGAGTTCTCTCGCCTTTCCTGTGAGAGAGCCTCCACATGAGATCCGACAGGAACGCCGGGAATTCTTTCGACCGACCACGCATCCCTCTCGAATTAGGAGGGCAAACGGGCTCCTCTGGATGTGGACGGGACTCTCGTGCTCCTCTCGAGTGAGACGGGTATGTGGGGTACTTCTTGAGTTGCAGCAAGGTGTGAAGGACCCTTTCGAAGTTCCAGGGGTTAGGTGTGATTAGCCTCGAGACGCCTCAGCAGAAAATGGCCTCATCACACCTGGAGGGGAGAACCTCCTGGATTTTCTCGAGATGCGGCAGGTGCTCTCGAATTACTACCGGGACCTCAGGGACCGCTCTGGTGGCCTCAGGAAAGGCCAGTCCCCATGCGAGTTGCTCGGGGCCTCTCGGGATTCCTCTCCCCTCGATGACGGGCCTAAGATCTTGTGTGTAGTCGGTGCCGGAACCTGAGGATTCCTCTCCAGTGCTGACATGGAACTTGGGGTACTTCTGGAGTCTCCCAAGGGAGTCAGTCCTCATCTCGAGTGAGGGCATGCACGTGCGCTTTCCTCCCGAGCGGAGCAGCAGTGTCACGCTTCCCTTTGCGTGGATCAAGGGATCTGTGGCTTTCCCACGAGGCTTTCGCACAGGGCTGTCCCACGTGCCACCGTGGTGTGAGTCGATCCTCGGCTAGAAAGTCGAGGCAGTGCAGGGAAAACAGGTTTCCCTGGAATGGACTGAGTACATCTGGGGACTCTGGGAATGGTGGCACAACCCTGGAGTTCCTCTCGCCTTTCCTGTGGAGAGCGCCTCCTCTTGAGATGCGACGGGAAGAACCAGGGAATTCTTTCCCGACCACGCAGGGAAAGCATCCCTTCCTCTCGAAGCTAGGAGGCGAAACGGGGCTCCTCTGGATGTGGGCCGGACTCTCGTGCTTCCTCTCGAGTGGAGACGGGTATGTCGGGGAACTTCTTGAGTTGCAGCAAGGGTGTGAAGGACCCTTTGGAAGTTCCAGAGGTTAGGTGTGATTAGCCTCAAGACGCCTCAGCGGAAAATGGCCCTCATCTCGCCTGGAGGGGAGAACCTCCTGGATTTTCTCGAGTTGCGGCAGGTGCTCTCGACTTGCGACGGGGACCTCAGGGACCCGTTCTGGTGGCCTCAGGAAAGGCCAGTCCCCATGCGAGTTGCTCGCGGGCTCTCGTGATTCCTCTCCCAGTCGATGCCGGGGCCTAAGACCTTGTGTGGAGTCGGTGCCTGAACGTGAGGATTCCTCTCCAGTGCTGACATGGATATTGGAGTACTTCTGGAGTCTCCCAAGGGATGTCAGTCCTCGTCTCGAGTTGGGGGCATTTCAAGTGCCTTTTATCCCGAACTGTAGCAGCAGTGTCGCCCTTCCCTTCGCTGTGGATCAAGGGATCTGTGGCTTTCTCCTTGAGGCTTTCCCACGAGGCTTTCCCACAGGGCTGTCCCACGTGCCACCCGTGGTGTGAGTCGATCCTCGGCTTCAAAGTCGAGGCAGTGCAGGGAAAACAGGTTTCCCTGGAATGGACTGAGACATCTGGGGGACTCTGGAATGGTGGCACGACCCTGGAGTTCTTCTCGCCTTTCCTGTGAGAGCGCCTCCTCTTGAGATGCAGACGGGAACGCGGGGAATTCTTTCCCCACCTCGCAGGGAAAGGATCCCTCCTCTCGAGCTTGGAGGCAGAAACAGGTCTCCTCTGGATGTGGGCGGGACTCTCGTGCTTCCTCTCGGAGTGGAGACCGGGCTAAGTCGGGGAACTTCTTGAGTTGCAGCAAGGGTGTGAAGGACCCTTTGGAAGTTACCAGATGTTAGGATGTGATTAGCCTCGAGACGCCTCAGCGGAAATGGGCCTCATCTCGCCTGGAGGGGAGAACCTCCTGGATTTCCTCGCAGTTGCGGCAGGTGCTCTCGACTTACGACAGGGACCTCAGGTACCAGCTCTGGTGGCCTCAGGAAAGGCCAGTCCCCATTCGAGTTGCTCGGGGGCCTCTCGGGATTCCTCTCCCGTCGATGCGGGGCCTAAGACCTTGTGTGGAGTCGGTGCCGGAACCTGAGGATTCCTCTCCAGTGCTGACATGGATCTTGGGGGTACTTCTGGAGTCTCCCCAGGGGAGTCAGTCCTCGTCTCGAGTGGGGGCATGCACGTGCGCTTTACCTCCCGAGCTGTAGCAGCAGTGTCGGCGCTTCCCTTCGCGATGGATCAAGGGATCTGTGGCTTTCCCTCGAGGCTTTCCCACGAGGCTTTCCCACGAGGCTTTCCCACAGGGCTGTCCCACGTGCCACCGTGGTGTGAGTCGATCCTCGGCTTCAAAGTCGAGGCAGTGCAGGGAAAATAGTTTCCCTGGAATGGACTGAGACATCTGGGGACTCTGGGAATGGTGCACGACCCTGGAGTTTCCTTTCGCCTTTCCTTTGGAGAGCGCCTCCTCTTGAGATGCGACGGGAACGCGGGGAATTCTTTCCCCACGTCGCAGGGAAAGGATCCCACCTCTCGAGCTAGGAGGGCGAAACGGGCCTCTGGATGTGGCCGGACTCTCGTGCTTCCTCTCGAGTGGAGACGGGTATGTCGGGGAACTTTTTGAGTTGCAGCAAGGGTGTGAAGGACCCTTTGGAAGTTGCAGATGTTAGAGATGTGATTAGCCTCCAGACGCCTCAGCGGAAATGGGCCTCATCTCGCCTGGAGGGGGAGAACCTCCTGCATTTTCTCAGTTGCGGCAGGTGCTCTCGACTTACAACAGGGACCTCAGGGACCCGCTCTGGTGGCCTCAGGAAAGGCCAGTCCCCTTGCGAGTTGCTCGGGGGCCTCTCGGGGCCTCTCGGATTCGTCTCCCGGCGATATCGGGGCCTAAGATCTGCTGTGGAGTCGCTGCCAGACCTGAGGTTTCCTCTCCAGTGCTGACATGGATCTTGGGGTACTTCTGGAGTCTCCCCAGCGGAGTCAGTCCTCGTCTCGAGTGGGGCATACACGTGCGATTTCCTGCCGAGCTGTAGCCGCAGTGTCACGCTTCCCTTCGCATGGAACAAGGGATCTGTGGCATTACCTCGAGGCTTTCCACGAGGCTTTCCCACGAGGATTTCCCACAGGGCTGTCCCACGTGCCACCGTGGTGTGAGTCTATCCTCGGCTTGAAAGTCAAAACAGTGCAGAGAAAACAGGTTTCCCTGGAATGGACTGAGACATCTGGGGACTCTGGGAATGCTGGCATGACCCCGGAGTTCCTCTCGCCTTTCCTGTGGAGAGCGCCTCCTCTTGAGTTGCGACAGGAATGCCGGGAATTCTTTCCCGAGCACGCAGGGAAAGTATCCCTCCTCTCGAGTTAGGAGGTGGAAACGGGGATCCTCTAGATGTGGTCGGGACTCTCGTGCTTCCTCTCGAGTGGAGACGGGTATGTTGGGGAACTTCTTGAGTTGCAGCAAAGGTGTGAAGGACCCTTTGGATGTTCCAGAGGTCAGGTGTGATTAGCCTCAGGACGCCTCAGCGGAAATGGCCTCATCTCGCCTGAAGGGGAGAACCTCCTGGATTTTCTCGAGTTGCTGCTGGTGCTCTCGACTTACGATGGGGACTTCAGGGACCCGCTATGGTGGCCTCAGGAAAGGCCAGTCCCCATTCGAGTTGCTCGGGGGCCACTCGGGATTCCTCTTCCATCGAAGCCGGGCCTCAGACATTGTGTGGAGTCGGTGCCGGAACCTGAGGATTCCTCTCCAGTGCCGACATGGATCTTGGGGTACTTCTGGAGCTCCCCATGGGAGTCAGTCCTCGTCTCGAGTGGGGGCATGCACGTGTGCTTTTCTCCCAAGCTGTAGCAGCAGTGTCATGCTTCCCTTCGCGTGGATCAAGGGATCAGGGGGCTTTCCCTCGAGGCTTTCCTACAAGGCTTTCCCACGAGGCTTCCCCACAAGGCTGTCCCCCGTGCCACCGTAGTGTGAGTTGACCTCGGCTTGAAAGTCGAGGCAGTGCAGGGAACAGGTTTGCCTGGAATGAACTGAGAAATCTGGGGGACTCCTGGAATGGGGCCTGATCCTGGAGTTCCTTTCGCCTTTCCTGTGGAGAGCACCTCCTTCTTGAGATGTGACGGGAACGCTAGGAATTCTTTCCCTACCACGCAGGGAAAGGATCCTCCTCTCGAGCTAGCGGGGCGGAAACGGGGCCCACTCTGGAAGTGGGCGGACTCTCGTGTTCCTCTTGAGTGGAGACGGTATGTCGGGGAACTTCTTGAGTTGCAGGAAGGGTGTGAAGGACCCTTTGGAAGTTCCAGAGTTTAGTGTGATTACCCCCATTTGCTCAGCAGAAATGGGTCATCTCGCCTGGAGGGGAGAACTTCCTGGATTTTCTCGAGTTGCGGCTGGTGCTCTCGACTTACGATGGGGGACCTCAGGAACCCGCTCTGGTGGCCTCAGGAAAGGCCAGTCCCCATGCGAGTTGCTCGGGGGCCTCTCGGGATTCCTCTCCCGTCGATGTCGGGCCTAGGACCTTGTGTTGAGTCGGTGCCGGAACCTGAGGATGCTTCTCCAGTGCTGACATGGATCTTGGGGTACTTCTGGAGTCTCCCCAGTGGAGTCAGTCCTCGTCTCGAGTGGGTCGATGCACGTGCACTTCCTCCCGAGCTGTAGCAGCAGTGTCCCGCTTCCCTTCGCGTGATCAAGGGATCTGTGGCTTTCTCTCGAGGATTTCCCACGAGGCTTTCCCACAGGGCTGTCCCACGTGCCACCGTGGTGTGAGTCGACCTCGCTTGAAAGTCGAGGCAGTGCAGGGAAAACAGGTTTCCCTGGAATGGACTGAGGCATCTGGGGGACTCTGGGAATGGTGGCACGACCCTCGAGTTCTCTCGCCTTTCCTGTGGAGAGCACCTCCCCTTGAGAAGCGACAGGAATGCCGGGAATTCTTTTCCGAGCTCTAAGGGAAAGGATCCCACCTCTCGAGCTAGGAGGGGGAAAAGGGGCTCCTCTGGATGTGGGCGGGACTCTCGTGCTTCCTCTCGAGTGGAGACGGTATGTCGGGAACTTCTTGAGTTGCAGCAAGGGTGTGAAGGACCCGTTGGAAGTTCCAGAGTTAGGTGTGATTAG
>NW_017204372.1:0-5683 GCF_001704415.2 Capra hircus | reverse complement strand
ATCCTAGGTTCCGGCACTGATTCCACACAAGGTCTTAGGCCCCCGGCATCGACGGGAGAGGAATCCCGAGAGGCCCCCGAGCAACTCGCATGGGGACTGGCCTTTCCTGAGGCCACCAGAGCGGGTCCCTGAGGTCCCAGTCGTAAGTCGAGAGCACACTGCAACTCGAGAAAATCCAGGAGGTTCTCCCTCTAGGCGAGATGAGGCCAATTTCCGCTGAGGCGTCTCACGGCTTATTACAGCTAACATCTCGAACTTCAAAAGGGTCCTTCACTCCCTTGCTGCAACTCAAGAAGTTCCCCAACATTCCGTATCCACTCGAGAGGAAGCACGAGAGTCCCGCCCACATCCAGAGGAGCCCCGTTTCCGCCTCCTAGCTCGAGAGGTGGGATCCTTTCACTGCGTGGTCTGGAAAGAATTCCCGGCGTTACCGTCGCATCTCAAGAGGAGGCGCTCTCCAAAGAAAGGCGAGAGGAACTCCAGGGTCGTGCCACCATTCCAGAGTCCCCCAGATGTCTCAGTCCATTCCAGGGCAACCTGTTTCTCCTGCACTGCCTCGACCTTCAAGATGAGGATCGACTCACACCACGGTGGCACGTGGGACAACCTGTGGAAAGCCTCGTGAAAAGCCTCGTGGGAAAGCCTCGAGGGAAAGCCACAGATCCTTGATCCACGCGAAGAAGAGTGACACTGCTGCTACAGCTCAGGAGGAAAGCGCACCTGTATGCCCCTCGAGACGTGGACTGACTCACCTGGGGAGACTCCAGAAGTACCAAGATCCATGACAGCACTGGAGAGAAATCCTCAGGTTCCGGTACTGACTCCACATAAGGTGTTAGTCCCGGCATCGAAGGGAGAGGAATCCCGAGAGGCCCCGAGCAACTCGCATGGGGACTGGCCTTTCCTGAGGCCACCAGAGCGGGTCCCCCATCGTAAGTCGAGAGCACTTCCAAAACTCGAGAAAAATCCAGGAGATCTGCCGTCCATGCGAGATGAGGCCCATTTCCACTGAGGCGTCCGAGGCTAATCACAACTAACCTGTGGAACTTCCAAAGGGTCCTTCACACCCTTGCTGCAACTCAAGAAGTTCCCCGATATACCCCGTCTCCGCTCGAGAGGAAGCACGAGATTCCCGCCCATATCCAGAGGAGCCCCGATTCCGCCTCCTAGCTCGAGAGGAGGGTTCCTTTCCCTGCGTGGTTTGGAAAGAATTCCCAGCGTTCCCGTCGCATCTCAAGAGAGGCGATCTCCACAGGAAAGGCAAGAAGAACTCCAGGGTCCTGCCACCATTCCCAGAGTCCCCCAGATGTCTCAGTCCATTCCAGGGAAACCTGTTTTCCCTGCACTGCCCTGACTTTCAAGCCGAGGATCAACTCACACAACGGTGGCACGTGGGACAGCCCTGTGGGAAAGCCTCGTGGAAAGCCTCTAGGGTAAGCCTCGAGGGAACGCCACAGATCCCTTGATCCACGCGAAGGGAAGCGCGACACTGTTGCTACACCTCGGAAGGAAAGCGCACGTGCATGCCCCACTCGAGACGAGGACTGACTCCCCTGGGTGACTCCAGAACTACCCCAAGATCCATCTCAGCACTGGAGAGGAATGCTCAGGTTCCGGCACCGACTCCACACAAGATCTTAGGCCCCGGCACCGACGGGAGAGGAATCCCGAGAGGCCCCCGAGCAACTCGCATGGGGACTGGCCTTTCCTGAGGCCATCAGAGCGGGTCCCTGAGGTCCCCGTCGAAAGTCGAGAACCCCTCCGCAACTCGAGAAAATCGAGGAGGTTCTCCCCTCCAGGCGAGATTGGGCCCATTTGTGCTGAGGTGTCTCGTGGCTAATCACACCTAACCTCTGGAACTTCCAAAGGGTCCTTCACACCCTTGCTGCAACTCAAGAAGTTCCCCACATACCCGTCTCCACTCGAGAGGAAGCACGAGAGTTCCGCCAATATCCAGAGGAGACCCGTTTCCGCCTCCTAGCTCGAGAGGAGGGATCCTTTCCCTGCGTGGTGGGGAAAGAATTTCCCGCGTTCCTGTCGCATCTCAAGAGAAGGCGCTCTCCACAGGAAAGGCGAGAGGAACTCCAGGATGGTGCCACCATTCCCAGAGTCCCCCAGATGTCTCAGTCATTCCAGGGAAACCTGTTTTCCCTGCACTGCCTCGACTTTCAAGCCGAGGATCGACTTACACCACTGTGGCACGTGGGACAGCCCTGTGGGAAACGCTCGTCGTGGGAAAGCCTCGTGGGAAAGCCTCGTGGGAAAGCCTCGTGGGAAACCCTCAAGCGAAAGCCACAGATAACTTGTTCCATGCGAAGGGAAGCGTGACACTTCTGCTATAGCTCGGGAGGAAAGCACGTGCATGCCCCCACTCGCGACGAGGACTGACTCCCCTGGGGAGACTCCAGAAGTACCCCAGGATCCATGTCGGCACGGGAGAGGAATCCTCAGGTTCCAGCACCGACTCCGCACAAGGTCTTATGCCCCGGCATCGACGGGTGCGGAATCCCGGGAGGCCCCCGAGCAACTCGCATGGGGACTGGCCTTTCCTGAGGCCACCAGAGCGGGTCCCGGATGTCCCGTCGTAAGTCGAGAGCACCTGCCGCAACTCGAGAAAATACAGGAGGTTCTCCCCTCTAGGCGAGATGAGGCCCATTTCCGCTCAGGCGTCTCTAGGCTAATCACACCTAAAATCTGGAACTTCCAAAGGGTCCTTCACACCCTTGCTGCAACTCATGAAGTTCCCCGACATACCCGTCTCCACTCGAGAGGAAGCACGAGAGTCCCGCCCACATCCAGAGGAGCCCCGTTTCCGACTCCTAGCTCGAGAGGAGGGATCCTTTCCCTGCGTGGTGGGGAAAGAATTCCTGGCGTTCCCGTCGCATCTCCAGAGGAGGCGCTCTCCACAGGAAAGGCGAGAGGAACTCCAGGGGTCGTGCCACCATTCCCAGAGTCCCCCAGATGTCTCAGTCCATTCCAGGGAAACCTGTTTTCCCTGCACTGCCTCTACTTTCAAGCCGAGGATCGACTCACACCACGGTGACACGTGGGACAGCCCTGTGGGAAAGCCTCGGGGGAAAGCCACAGATCCCTTGATCCACGGGAAGGCAAGCGCGACTCTGCTGCTACAGCTCGGGAGGAAAGCGCACGTGCATCCCCCCAACGAGAGGAGGACTGACTCCCCTGGGGAGACTCCAGAGGTACCCAAGATCCATGTCAGCACTGGAGAGGAATCCTCAGGTTGCCACAGCGACTGCACACAAGATCTTTAGGCCCCGGCATCGACGGGAGAGGAATCCAGAGAGGTCCCTGAGGAAATCGCTTGGGGACTGGCCTTTCCTGAGGCCACCAGAGCGTGTCCCTGAGGTCCCCGTCGAAAGTCAAGAGCACCTGCTGCAACTCGAGAAAATCCAGGAGGTTCTCCCCTCCAGGCGGAGATGAGGCCCATTTCCGCTGAGGCGTCTCAAGGCCAATCACACCTAACCTCTGGAACTTCCAAAGGGTCCTTCAAAACCATGCTGGCAACTCAAGAAGTTCCCCGACATAACCGTCTCCACTCGAGAGGAAGCACGAGAGTCCCGCCCACATCCCAGAGGAGCCCCGTTTCCGCCTCCTAGCTCGAGAGGAGGGATCCTTTTCCCCTGCATGATCGGGAAAGAATACCCGGCGTTTCCGTCTCATCTCAAGAGGAGGCGCTCTCCACAGGAAAGGCGAGAGGAATTTCAGGGTCGTGCACCATTCCCTGAGTCCCCCAGATATCTCAGTCCATTCCAGGGAAACCTGCTTTCCCTGCACTGCCTCGACTTTCAAGCCGAGGATCGACTCACACCACGGTGGCTCGTGGGACAGCCCTGTCGGAAAGCCTCGTGGGAAAGCCTCGAGGGAAAGCCACAGATCCCTTGATCCAGCGAAGGGAAGCGTGACACTGCTGCTACAGCTCGGGAGGAAAGCGCACGTGCATGCCCCCACTCGAGACGAGGACTGACTCCCCTGGGGAGACTCCAGAAGTACCCCAAGAAGCATGTCAGCACTGAAGAGGAATCCTCAGATTCCGGCACCGAAGCCACACAAGGTCTTAGGCCCCGGCATCGACGGGAGAGGAAACCCGAGAGGCACCCGTGCAACTCGCATGGGGACTGGCCTTTTCTGAGGCCACCAGAGCGGGTCCCTGAGGTCCCCGTCGTAAGTCGAGAGCACCTGTCGCAACTCGAGAAAATCCAGGAGGTTCTCCCCTCCAGGCGAGATGAGGCCCATTTCCACTGAGACGTCTCGAGGCTAATCAAACCTAACCTATGGAACTTCCAAAGGGTCCTTCACACCCTTGCTGCAACTCAAGAAGTTCCCCGACATACCCGTCTCCACTCGAGAGGAAGCAGGAAAGTCCCGCCCACATCCAGAGGAGCCGTTTCCTCCTCATTGCTCGAGAGGTTTGATCCTTTCCCTGCGTGGTCGGGAAAGAATTCGCGCATTCCCGTCCACATCAAGAGGAGCGCTCTCCAGAGGAAAAAAGAGAACTCCAGAGTCGTGCCCCCATTCCCAGAGTCCCCCAGATGTCTCAGTCCATTCCAGGGAAACCTGTATTCCCTGCACTGCCTCGACTTTCAAGCCGAGGATCGACTCACACTACAGTGGCACGTGGGACAGCCCTGTGGGAAAGCCTCGTCTGCGAAAGCCTCGAGGGAAAGCCACAGATCAGTTGATACACGCGAAGGAAGCGTGACACTGTTGCTACAGCTCGGGAGGAAAGCGCACGTGTACCCCCACTCGAGTAGAGGACTGACTGCCCTGGGGAGACTCCAGAAGTACCCAAAAACCATGTCAGCACTGGAGAGGAATCCTCAGGTTCCGGCACCGACTCCACACAAGATCTTAGGCCCTGGCATCGACGGGAGAGGAATCCCGAGAGGCCCCAGCAACTCGCATGGGGACTGGCCTTTCCTGAGGCCACCAGAGCGGGTCCCTGAGGTCCCCGTCGTAAGTTGAGAGCACCTGCCGCAACTCTAGAAAATCCAGGAGGTTCTCCCCTCCAGGCGAGATGAGGCCCATTTCCACTGAGTGGTCTCGAGGCTAATTACACCTAACCTCTGGAACTTCCAAAGGGTCCTTCACACCCTTTCCGCAACTCAAGAAGTTCCCCACATACCCGTCTCCACTCGAGAGACAGAGACCGCCACATCCATAGGAGCCTGTTTCCTCCTCCTAGCTCGAGGGGAGGATCTTTCCTGCGTGGTCGGGAAAGAATTCCCGGCATTTCCGTCGCATCTCAAGAGGAGGCTCTCTTAACAGGAAAGGCGATAGGAACTCGAGGGTCGTGCCACCATTCCAGAGTCCCCCAGATGTCTCCGTCCGTTCCAGGGAAACCTGTTTTCCCAGCACTGCGTCGACTTTCAATCTGAAGATCGACTCACACCACGGTGGCACGTGGATAGCCCTGTGGGAAAGCCTCGTGGGAAAGCCTCGAGGGAAAGCCACAGATCCCTTGATCCACGCGAATGGAAGCGCGACAGTGCTGCTACAACTCGAGAGGAAAGCGCACGTGCATGCCCCCACTCAAGAGGAGGACTGACTCCCCTGTGGAGACTCCAGAAGTACCCCAAGATCCATGTCAGCACTGGAGAGGAATCCTCAGGTTCCGGCACTGATTCCACAAAGGTCTTAGGCCCCGGCATCGACGGGAGAGGAA
>NW_017204371.1:0-5683 GCF_001704415.2 Capra hircus | reverse complement strand
CTCAAGAGGAGGCGCTCTCCCACAGGAAGGCGAGAGGAACTCCAGGATCAGGCCCCATTCCAGAGTCACCTTGATTTCTCAGTCTATTCCAGGAAACCTGTTTTCCCTGCACTGCTTCGACTTTCAAGTCGGGGATCAACTCACACCACGGTGCAGTGAGACAGCCCTGTGGGGAAGCCTCGTGGGAAAGTCTTGTGGGAAAGCCTCGAGGGAAAGCCACAGATCCCTTGATCCACGCGAAGGTAGCGTGACACTCTGCCTGACAGCTCGGGAGGAAAGCACACGTGCATGCCCCACTTGAGACTCGACTGACTCCCTGGGGAGACTGCAGAAGTACCGCCAAGATCCATGTCAGCGCTGGAGAGGAATGCTCAGGTTTCGGAACCGACTCCACACAAGGTCTTAGGCCCTGGCATCGACGGGAGAGGAATCCCGCGAGGCTCCCGAGCAACTCGCAAGGGGACTGGCCTTTCCTGAGGCCACCAGAGCGGGTCCCTGAGGTCCCAGTCGTAAGTCAAGAGCACCTGCCACAACTCGAGAAAATCCAGGAGGTTCTCCCCTCCAGGCGAGTTGAGAGCCATTTCCGCTGAGGCGTCTCGAGGCTAATCACACCTAAACTCTGGAAATTCCAAAGGGTCCTTCACACCCTTGCTGCAACTCAAGAAATTCCCCGACATACCCGTCTCCACTCCAGAGGAAGCACGAGAGTCCCGCCCACATCCATAGGAGCTCCGTTTCCGCCTCCTAGCTCGAGAGGAGGTATCCTTTCCCTGCGTGGTCGGGAAAGAATTCCCGGCGTTCCCGTCGGCATCTCAAGTGGAGGCGCTCTCCACAGGAAAGGCGAGAGGAACTCCAGGGTCGTGCCACATTCCCAGAGTCCCCCAGATGTCTCAGTCCATTCCAGGGAAACCTGTTTTCCCTGCACTGGCCTCGACTTTCAAGCCGAGGATCGACTCACACCACGGTGGCACGTGGGACAGCCCTGTGGGAAAGCCTCGTGGGAAAGGCTCCTGGGAAAGCCTCGAGGGAAAGCCCCTGATCCCTTGATCCACGCGAAGGGAAACGTGACACTGCTGCTACAGCTCGGGAGGAAAGCGCACGTGCATGCCCCCCTCGAGACGAGGACTGACTCCCCTGGGGAGACTTCAGAAGTACCCCAAGATCCATGTCAGCACTGGAGAGAAATCCTCAGGTTCCGGCACTGACTCCACACAAGTTTTAGGCCCCAGCATCGACGGGAGAGGAAACCCGAGAGGCCCCCGAGAGGCCCCCGAGCAACTCGAAAGGGGACTGGCCTTTCCTGAAGCCACCAGAGCGGGTCGCTGAGGTCCCCGTCGTAAGTCGAGAGCACCTGCCGCAACTCAAGAAAATCCAGGAGGTTCTCCCATCCAGGCGAGATGAGGCCCATTTCCGCTGAGGCGTCTCGAGGCTAATCACACCTAACCTCTGGAACTTCCAAAGGGTCCTTCACACCCTTGCTGCAACTCAAGAAGTTCCGCCGACATAACCGTCTCCACTCGAGTGGAAGCACGAGTAGTCCCGCCCACATCCAGAGGAGCCCCGTTTCCGCCACCTAGCTCGAGAGGAGGGATCCTTTCCCTGCGTGGTCGGGAAAGAATTCTCGACATTCCGTCGCATCTCAAGAGGAGGCGCTCTCCACAGGAAAGGCGAGAGGAACTCCAGGGTCGTGCCACAATCCCAGAGTCCTCCAGATGTCTCAGTCCATTCCAGGGAAACCTGTTTTCCCTGCACTGCCGTCGACTTTCAAGCCGAGGATCGACTCACACCACGGTGGCACGTGGGACAGCCTGTGGAAGCCTGTGGGAAAGCCTCGGGACGTGGGAAAGCTCGTGGGAAAGCCTCGAGGAAAGCCACAGATCCCTTGATCCACGCGAAGGGAAGCGTGACACTGCTGCTACAGCTCGGGAGGAAAGCGCACGTGCATGCCCCCCACTCGAGACGAGGACTGACTCCCCTGGGGAGACTCCAGAAGTACCCCAAGATCCATGTCAGCACTGGAGAGGAATCCTCAGGTTCCGGCACCGACTCCACACAAGATCATTAGGCCCGGCATCGACGGGAGAGGAATCCTGAGAGGCCCGCAAGCAACTCGAATGGGGACTGGCCTTTCCTGAGCCACTCTAGAGCTGGGTCCCTGAGGTCCCCTGTCGTAAGTCGAGAGCACCTGCCGCAACTCCAAGAAAATCCAGGAGGTTCTCCATCACAGGCGAGATGAGGCCCATTTCCGCTGAGGCGTCTCGAGGCTAATCACACCTACCTCTGGAACTTACC
The DNA here is from genome assembly GCF_001704415.2 of Capra hircus. Lineage (NCBI taxonomy): Eukaryota > Metazoa > Chordata > Mammalia > Artiodactyla > Bovidae > Capra > Capra hircus. The sequence continues at coordinate 3,391 of NW_017204371.1, read as the reverse complement.
AAAGGGTCCTTCACACCTTGCTGCAACTCAAGAAGTTCCCGACATAACCGTCTCCACTCGAGTAGGAAGCACGAAGTCCCGGCCCACATCCAGAGGAGCCCCGTTTCCGCCTCCTAGCTCGAGAGGAGGGATCCTTTCCCTGCGTGGTCGGGAAAGAATTCTCGGCATTTCCGTCGCATCTCAAGAGGAGGCGCTCTCCACAGGAAAGGCGAGAGGAACTCCAGGTCGTGCCACCAATCCCAGAGTCCTCGAGATGTCTCAGTCCATTCCAGGGAAACTTGTTTTCCCAGCACTGCGTCGACTTTCAAGCCGAGGATCGACTCACACCACGGTGGCACGTGGGACAGCCCTGTGGGAAAGCCTTGTGGGAAAGCCTCGTGGAAAACCTCGTGGGAAAGCCTCGTGGGAAAGCCTCGAGAGAAAGCCACAGATCCCTTAATCCACGCGAAGGGAAGCGTGACACTGCTGCTACAGCTCGGAGGAAAGGGCACGTGCATGCCCCCACTCGAGACGAGGACTGACTCCCCTGGGGAGACTCCAGAAGTACCCCAAGATCCATGTCAGCACTGGAGAGGAATCCTCAGGTTCCGGCACCGACTCCACACAAGATCATTAGGCCCGGAATTGACGGGAGAGGAATCCTGAGAGGCCCCGGAGCAACTCGCATGGGGACTGGCCTTTCCTGAGGCCACCAGAGCGGGTCCCTGAGGTCCCCGTCGTAAGTCGAGAGCACCTGTCACAACTCCAGAAAATACAGGAGGTTCTCCCCTCCAGGCGAGATGAGGCCCATTTCCGCTGAGGCGTCTCGAGGCTAATCACTTCTAACATCTGGAACTTCCAAAGGGTCCTTCACACCCTTGCTGCAACTCAAGAAGTTCCCCGACATAACCGTCTCCACTTGAGAGGAAGCACGAGAGTCCCGGCCACATCCAGAGGAGCCCCGTTTCCGCCTCCTAAGCTTGAGAGGAGGGATCCTTTCCCTGCGTGGTCGGGAAAGAATTCCCGGCGTTCCCGGTCGCATCTCAAGAGGAGGCGCTCTCCACAGGAAAGGCGAGAGGAACTCCAGGATCGTGCCACATTCCCAGAGTCCCTCGATGTCTCAGTCCATTCCAGGGAAACCTGTTTTCTCAGCACTGCGTCGACTTTCAAGCCGAGGATCGACTCACACCACGGTGGCACGTGGAACAGCCCCTGTGGGAAAGCCTCGTGGGGAAAGCCTTCGTTGGACAGCATCGAGGGAAAGCCCCTGATCCCTTGTCACGCGAAGAGAAGCGTGACACTGCTGCTATAGCTCGGGAGGGAAAGCGCACGTGCTGCCCCCACTCGAGACGAGGAACTGACTCCACTGGGGAGACTCCAGAAGTACCCCCAGATTCATGTCAGCACTGGAGAGGAATCCTAAGGTTCCGGCCACCGGCTCCACACAAGATCTTAGGCCCGGCATAGACGGGAGAGGAATCCCGAGAGACCCCCGAGCAACTCGCATGGGGACTGGCCTTTCCTGAGGCCACCAGAGCGGGTCCCTGAGGTCCCGTCGTAAGTCGAGAGCACCTGCCGCCACTCGAGAACATCCAGGAGGTTCTCCCCTCCAGGAGAGATGAGGCCATTTCAGTTGAGGCAACTAGGGGGTAATAACACTTTAACTCTGGAACTTCCAAAGGGTCTTTCACACCCTTGCTGCAACTCAAGAAGTTCCCCGACATAACCGTCTCCACTCGAGAGGAAGCATGAGAGTCCCGTCGACATCCAGAGGAGCCCCGTTTCCGCCTCCTAGCTCGAGAGGAGGGATCCTTTCCCTGCGTGGTCGGGAAAGAATTCCCGCATTTCCGTCGCATCTCAAGAGGAGGCGCTCTCCACAGGAAAGGCGAGAGGAACTCCAGGGGTCGTGCCACCAATCCCAGAGTCTTCCAGATGTCTCAGTCCATTCCAGGGAAACCTGTTTTCCCAGCACTGCGTCGACTTTCAGGCCGAGGATCGACTCACACCAAGGTGGCAAGTGGGACAGCCCTGTGGGAAAACCTCGTGGAAAGGCTCGTGGGAAAGCCTCGTGGGAAAGCCTCGTGAGAAAGCCTCGAGGGAAAGGCACAGATCCCTTGATCCACGCGAAGGGAAGGGTGACACTGCTGCTACAGCACTGGAGGAAAGCGCACGTGCTTGCCCCCACTCGAGACGAGGACTGACTCCCCTGGGGAGACTCCAGAATTACCCCAAGATCCATGTCAGCACTGAAAGGAATCCTCAGGTTCCGGCACTGACTCCACACAAGGTCTTAGGCACCGGCATCGACGGGAGAGGAATCCTGAGAGGCCCCCGAGGAACTCGCATGGGGAATGGCATTTCCTGAGGCCACCAGACCGGGTCCTTGAGGTCCCCGTCGTAAGTCGAGAGCACCTGCTCAACTCGAGAAAAAATCCAAGAGGTTCTCCCCTCCAGGCGAGATGAGGCCCATTTCCGCTGAGGCGTCTCGAGGCTAATCACACCTAACCCTGGAACTTCCAACGGGTCCTTCACACCCTTGCTGCAACTTAAGAAGTTCCCCGCGACATACCCGTCTCCACTCGAGACGAAGCACTTGAGTCCCGCCTACATCCAGAGGAGCCCCGTTTCCGCCTCCTAGCTCGAGAGGGGCGATCCTTTCCCTGCGTGCTCGGAAAGAATTCCCGGCGTTCCCGTCGCATCTCAAGAGCAGGCGCTCTCCACAGGAAAGGAGAGAGGAACTCTAGGTTCGTGCCATCATTCCCAGAGTCCCCCAGATGTCTCAGTCCATTCCAGGGAAAACTGTTTTCCCTGCACTGCGTCGACTTTCAAGACGAGGATCGACTCACACCACGGTGGCACGTGGGACAGCCCTGTGGGAAAGCCTCGTGGAAAGCTTCGTGGGAAAGCCTAGAGGGAAAGCCACAGATCCCTTCATATACCCGAAGGGAAGCGTGACACTGCTCCTGCAGCTCGGGAGGAAAGTCCACTTGCATGCCCCACTCGAGACGAGGACTGACTCCCCTGGGGAGACTCCAGAATACCCCAAGATCCATGTCAGCACTGGAGAGGAATCCTCAGGTTCTGGCACCGACTCCACACTAGGTCTTAGGCCCTGGCATCGACGTGAGAGGAATCCCGAGAGGCCCCGGAGCAACTCGCTTGGACTGGCCTTTCCTGAGGCCACCAGAGCGGTTTCCTGAGGTACCCGTCGTAAGTCGAGAGTACCTGCCGCAAATCGAGAAAATCCAGGAGGTTCTCCCCTCCAGGCGACATGAGGCCCATTTCCGCTGAGGTATCTCGAGGCTAATCACACTTTACCTAAGGAACTACCAAAGGGTCCTTCACACCCTTGCTGCAACAAGAAGTTCCCTGATATACCCCGTTTCCACTCGAGAGGAAAGCACGAGAGTCC
>NW_017204370.1:0-5685 GCF_001704415.2 Capra hircus | reverse complement strand
TCGACGGGAGAGGAATCCCGAGAGCCCCGAGCAACTTGCATGGGGACTGGCCTTTCCTGAGGCCATCAGAGCGGTCCCTGAGGTCCCCGTCGAAAGTCGAGACCCCTCCGCAACTCGAGAAAATCGAGGAGGTTCTCCCTCCAGGCGAGATTGGCCCATTTGTGCTGAGGCGTCTCGTGGCTAATCACACCTAACCTCTGGAACTTCCAAAGGGTCCTTCACACACCTTGCTGCAACTCAAGAAGTTCCCCGACATACCCGTCTCCACTCGAGAGGAAGCACGAGAGTTCCGCCAATATCCAGAGGAGACCCGTTTCCGCCTCCTAGCTCGAGAGGAGGGATCCTTTCCCTGCGTGGTGGGGAAAGAATTTCCTGCGTTCCCGTCGCATCTCAAGAGAAGGCGCTCTCCACAGGAAAGGCGAGAGGAACTCCAGGATCGTGCCACCATTCCCAGAGTCCCCAGATGTCTCAGTCCATTCCAGGGAAACCTGTTTTCCCTGCACTGCCTCGACTTTCAAAGCCGAGGATCGACTTACACCACTGTGGCACGTGGGACAGCCCTGTGGGAAACGCTCGTGGGAAAGCCTCTTGGGAAAGCCTCGTGGGAAAGCCTCGTGGAAGCCTCGTGGAAACCCTCAAGCGAAAGCCACAGATAACTTGTTCCATGCGAAGGGAAGCGTGACACTTCTGCTATAGCTCGGGAGGAAAGCGCACGTGCATGCCCCCACTCGCGACGAGGACTGACTCCCCTGGGAGACTCCAGAAGTACCCAGGATCCATGTCGGCACGGGAGAGGAATCCTCAGGTTCCGACACCGACTCCACACAAGATCTTAGGCCCCGGCATTGATGGGAGGAATCCCGAGAGGCCTACGAGCAATTCGCATGGGGACTGGCCCTTTCCTGAGTCCACCAGAGCGGGTCCTTGAGGTCCCCGTCGTAAGTCGAGAGCACCTGCCGCAACTCGAGAAACTCCAGGAGGTTCTCCCCTCCAGGCGAGAAGAGGCCCTTTCCCCTGATGCGTCTCGAGTCTAATCACACCTAACCTCTGGAACTTCCAAAGGGACCTTCACACCCTTGCTTCAACTCAAGAAATTCCCGACATATCCGTCTCCACTCGAGAGGAAGCAGGAGAGTCCCACCCACATCTAGAGGAGCCACTTTTCCGCCTCCTAGCTCGAGAGGAGGGATCCTTTCCCTGTGTGGTTGGGGAAAGAATTCCCGGCGTTCCCGTCGAATCTCAAGAGGAGGCGCTCTCCATAGGAAAGGCGAGAGGAACTCCAGGGTCGTGCCACCATTCCCAGAGTCCCCCAGATGTCTTAGTCCATTCCAGGGAAACCTGTTTTCCCTGCACTGCCTTGACTTTCAAGCCGAGGATCGACTCACACCACGTTGGCACGTGGGACAGCCCTGTGTGACAGCCTCGTGGGAAATGCTCGTGGGAAAGCCTCAAGCGAAAGTCACAGATCCCTTGATCCACGCCTATGGAAGCGTGACACTGCTGCTACACCTCGGGAGGAAAGCGCACGTGCATGCCCCACTGGAGACGAGGACTGACTCCCCTGGGGAGACTCCAGAAATACCCCAAGATCCATGTCGGCACTGGAGATTAATCCTCAGGTTCCGGCACCGTCTCCACACAAGGTCTTTGGCCCCGGCATCGAAAGGAGAGGAATCCCGAGAGGCCCCCGAACAACTCGCATGGGGACTGGCCTTTCCTGAGGCCACCAGAGCGGGTCCCGGAGGTCCCCATCATAAGGCGAGAGCACCTGCCGCAACTCGAGGAAATTCAGGAGGTTCTCCCCTCCAGGCGAGATGAGGCCCATTTCCGCTGAGGCGTCTCGTGTCTAATCACACCTAACCTCTGGAACTTCCAAAGGGTCCTTCACACCCTTGCTGCAACTCAAGAAGTTCCCCGACATACCGTCTCCACTCCAGAGGAAGCACGAGAGTCCCACCCACATCCAGAGGAGCCCCGTTTCCTCCTCATAGCTCGAGAGGAGGGATCCTTTCCCTGCGTGGTCGGGAAAGAATTCCCGGCGTTCTCGTCGCATCTCAAGAGGAGGCGCTCTCCACAGGAAAGGCGAGAGGAACTCCAGGGTCGTGCCACCATTCCCAGAGTCCCCCAGATGTCTCAGTCCATTCCAGGGAAACCTCTTTTCCCTGCACTGCCTCGACGTTCAAGCCGAGGATCGACTCACACCACGGTGGCACGTGGGACAGCCCTGTGGGAAAGCCTCGTGGGAAAGCCTCATCGGAAAGCCTCGAGGGAAAGCCCCTGATCCCTTGATCCACGCGAAGGGAAGTGTGACACTGCTGCTACAGCTCGGGAGGAAAGCGCACATGCATGCCCCCACTAGAGACGAGCACTGACTCCCCTGGGGAGACTCCAGAAGTACCCCAAGATCCATGTCAGCACTGGAGAGGAATGCTCAGGTTCCGGCACCGACTCCACACAAGATCTTATGCCCCTGCATCGAGGGGAGAGGAATCCTGATAGGCCCCCGAACAACTCTCATGGGGATTGGCCTTTCCTGAGTCCACCAGAGCGGGTCCCTCAGGTCCCCGACGTAAGTCGAGAGCACCTGCCGCAACTCGAGAAAATCCAGGAGGTTCTCCCCTCCAGGCGAGATGAGGCCCATTTCCGCTCAGGCGTCTAGAGTCTAATCACACCTAACATCTGGAACTTCCAAAGGGTCCTTCACACCCTTCCTGCAACTCAAGAAGTTCCCTGACATACCCGTCTCCACTCGGAGAGGAAGCACGAGAGTTCTGCCCACATCCAGAGGAGCCCCGTTTCCTACTCTTGCTCGAGAGAAATGATCCTGTCCCTGCGTGGTCGGGAAAGAATTCCCGGCGTTCCCTTCGCATCTCAAGAGGAGGCGCTCTCCACAGGAAAGGCAAGAGGACCTCCAGGGTCGTGCCACCATTCCCAGAGTCTCCCAGATGTCTCAGTCCATTCCAGGGAAACCTGTTTTCCCTGCACTGCCTCGACTTTCAAGCCGAGGATCGACTCACACGACGGTGGCACGTGGGATAGCCCTGTGGGAAAGCCTCGTGGGAACGCCTCGTGGGAAAGCCTCGAGGGAAAGCCACAGATCCCTTGATATATGCGAAGGGAAGAGTGACACTGCTGCTACAGCTCGAGAGGAAAGCGCACGTGCAGGCCCCCACTAGAGACGAGGACTGACTCCCCTTGGGAGACTCCAGACGTACCCCAAGATCCATATCAGCACTGGAGAGGAAACCTCAGGTTCCGGCACCGACTCCACACAAGGTCTTAGTCCCCGGGCATCGACGGGAGAGGAATCCCGAGTGGCCCCGTGCAACTCGCATGGGGACTTGCCTTTACTGAGGCCACGAGAGCGGGTCCCTGAGGTCCCCGTCGTAAGTCGAGAGCACCTGCCGCAACTCGAGAAAATCCAGGAGGTTCTCCCCTGCAGGCGAGATGAGGCCCATTTCCGCTAAGGCGTCTCGAGGCTAATCACACCTAACCTCTGGAACTTCCAAAGGGTCCTTCACACCCTTGCTGCAACTCAAGAAGTTCACCGACGTACCCGACTCCACTCGAGAGGAAGCACCATAGTTCCGCCATATCCAGAGGTGCCCCGTTTCCGCCTCATAGCTCGAGAGGAGGGATCCTGTCCCTGCGTGGTAGGGAAAAAATTCCCGGTATTCCCGTCGCATCCCAAGAAGAGGCGCTCTCCGCAGGAAAGGCGAGAGGAACTCCAGGGTCGTGCCACCATTCCCAGAGTCCCCAGATGTCTCAGTCCATTCCAGGGAAACGTGTTTTCCCTGCACAGCCTCGACTTTCAAGCTGAGGATCGACTCACACCACGGTGGCAAGAGGGACAGCCCTGTGGGAAAGCCTCGTGGAAAAGCCTCGTCGGAAAGCCTCGAGGGAAAGCCACAGATCCCTTGATCCACGCGAAGGGAAGTGCGACACTGCTGCTACAGCTCGGAGGAAAGCGCACGTGCATGCCCCCACTCGAGACGAGGACTGACTCCCCTGGAGAGACTCCAGAAGTACCCCAAGATCCATGTCAGCACTGGAGAGGAATCCTCAGGTTCCGGCACCGACTCTACACAAGATCTTAGGCCCGGGCATCGATGGGAGAGGAATCCTGAGTGTCCCCGAACAACTCGCATGGGGACTGGCCTTTCATGAGGCCACCAGAGCGGGTCCCTGAGGTCGCCGTCGTAAGTCGACAGCACCTACTGCATCTCGAGAAAATCCAGGAGGTTCTCCCCTCCAGGCGAGATGAGACCCATTTGTGCTGAGGCGTCTCGAGGCTAATCAGACCTAACCTCTGGAACTTCCAAAGGGTCCTTCACAACCTTTCTGCAACTCAAGAAGTTGCCCGACATACCCGTCTCCACTCGAGAGGAAGCACGAGAGTCCCGCCCACATCCAGAGGAGCCCCCGTTTCCGCCTCCTAGCTCGAGAGGAGGGATCATTTCCCTGCGTGTTCGGGCAAAGAATTCCCGGCGTTCTAGTCGCATCTCAAGAGGAGGCGCTCCCACAGGAAAGGCGAGAGGAAAACCAGGGTCGTGCCACATTCCCAGAGTCCCAGATGTCTCAGTCCATTCCAGGGAAACCTGTTTTCCCTGCACTGCCTCGACTTTCAAGCCGAGGATCGACTCACACCACGGTGTCACGTGGGACAGCCCTGAGGGAAAGCCTCGTGGGAAAGCTTCGTGGGAAAGCCTCGAGGGAAAGACACAGATCCCTTGATCCACGCGAAGGGAAGCGTGACACTGCTGCTACAGCTCGGGAGGAAAGCGCCCGAGCATGCCCTCAGTCGAGACGAGGTCTGACTCCCTGGGGAGACTCCAGAAGTACCCCAAGATCCATGTCTGGCACTGGAGAGGAATCCTGCAGGTTCCGGCACTGACTCCACACAAGGTCTTAGGACCCAGCTTCAAACGGGAGAGGAATCCCGAGAGGCCCGCGGAGCAACTCGCATGGGGACTGGCCTTTCCTGAGGCCACCAGAGCGGGTCCCTGAGATCCCCATCGTAAGTCGAGAGCACATGCCGGCAACTCGAGAAAATCTAGGAGGTTCTCCCCTCCAGGCGAGATGAGGCCCATTTCCGCTGAGGCGTCTCGAGGCTAATCACATCTAACATCTGGAACTTCCAAAGGGTCCTTCACACCCTTGCTGCAACTCAAGAAGTTCCCCGACATACTCGTCTCCACTCCAGAGGAAGGACGAGAGTCCCGCCCACATCCAGAGGAGCCCCGTTTCCCCCCCTAGCTCGAGGGGAGGGATCCTTTCCCTGCGTGGTCGGGAAAGAATTCCCGGCATTCCCGTCGCATCTCAAGTGGATGCGCTCTCCACTGGAAAGGCGAGAGGAACTCCAGGGGTCGTGCCACCATTCCCTGAGTCCCCCAGATGTCTCAGTCCATTCCAGGGAAACCTGTTTTCTCTGCACTGTCTCGACTTTCAAGCGAGGATCGACTCACACCACGGTGGCACGTGGGACAGCCTTGTGGAAAGCCTCGTGAAAAAGCCTTCAGGGAAAAGCCTCGAGGGAAAGCCACAGATCCCTTGATCCCCTCGATGGGAAGCATGACACTGCTGCTACAGCTCGGGAGGAAAGCACACGTGCATGCCACGACTCGAGACGAGGACTGACTCCCCTGGGGAGACTCCAGAAGTACCCAAGATCCATGTCAGCCACCC
>NW_017204369.1:0-5685 GCF_001704415.2 Capra hircus | reverse complement strand
GGCTTGAAACTCGAGGCAGTGCAGGGAAAACAGGATTCCCTGGAATGAGATTCTGGGTGACTCTGGGAATGGTGGCACGACCCTGGAGTTCCTCGCGCCTTTCCTGTGGAGAGCGCTTCCTCTTGAGATGCGATGGGTACGCCGGAAATTCTTTCCCGACCACGCAGGGAAAGGATCCCTCCTCTCGAGCTAGGAGGCGGAAACGGGGCTCCTCTGAATGTGGGCGGGACTCTCGTGCTTCCTCTCGAGTGGAGACGGGTATGTCGGGAATTTCTTGAGTTGCAGCAAGGGTGTGAAGGACCCTTTGGAAGTTCCAGAGGTTAGGTGTGATTAGCCTCGAGACGCCTCAGCGGAAATGGGCCTCATCTCGCCTGGAGGGAGAACCTCCTGGATTTTCTCGAGTTGCGGCAGGTTGTCTCGACTTACACGGGGACCTCAGGGACCCGCTCTGGTTGCCTCAGGAAAGGCCAGTCGCCATGCGAGTTGCTCGGGGGCCTCTCGGGATTCCTCTCCCGTCGATGCCGGTGCCTAAGGCCTTGTGTGGAGTCGGTGCCGGAGACTGAGGATTCCTCTCCAGTGCTGACATGGATCTTTGGGAACTTCTGGAGTCTCCCCAGGGGAGTCAGTCCTCGTCTCCAGTGGGGTCATGCATGTGCGCTTTCCTCCCGAGCTGTAGCAGCAGTGTCACGCTTCCCTTCGTGTGGATCAAGGGATCAGGGGCTTTCCCTCGAGGCTTTCCCACAAGTCTTTCCCACAGGGCTGTCCCACGTGCCACCGTGGTGTGAGTCGATCCTCGGCTTGAAAGTCGAGGCAGTGTAAGAAAAACAGGATTCCCTGGAATGGACTGAGACATCTGGGGGACTCTTGGAATGGTGGCACGACCCTGGAGTTCCTCGCGCCTTTCCTGAGAAGAGCGCCTCCTCTTGAGATGCGACAGGAACACGAGGAATTCTTTCCCCACCACGCAGGGAAAGGATCCCTCCTCTCGAGCTAGGAGGCGGAAACGGGGCTCCTCTGGATGTGGGCGGGACTCTCGAGCTTCCTCTCGAATGGAGACGTGTATGTGGGGAACTTCTTGAGTTGCAGCAAGGGTGTGAAGGACCCTTTGGAAGTTCCAGAGGTTCAGTGTGATTAGACTCGAGACCCCTCAGGGAAAAGGGCCTCATCTCCCCTGGAGGGGAGAACCTCCTGAATTGTGTCGACTTACGGCAGGTGCTCTTGACTTACGACGGGGACATCAGGGACCCGCTCTGGTGGCCTCAGGAAAGGCCAGTCCCCATGCGAGTTGCTCGGGGGCCTCTCGGGATTCCTCTCCCTTCGATGCCGGGGCTTAAGACCTTGTGTGGAGTCGGTGCCGGAACCTGAGGATTCCTCTCCAGTGCTGACATGGATCTTGGGGTACTTCTGGAGTCTCCCCAGGGGAGTCAGTCCTCGTCTCTAGTGGGCGTCTTCACATGCGCTTTCTTCTCGAGCTGTAGTAGCAGTGTCATGCTTCCCTCGCGTAGATCAAGGGATTTCTGACTTTCCCTCGAGGCTTTCCCACGAGGCTTTCCCACGAGGCTTTCCCACAGGGCTGTCCCACGTGCCACCGTGGTGTGAGTCGATCCTCGGCTTGAAAGTCGAGGCAGTGCAGGGAAAACAGGTTTCCCTGGAATGGACTGAGACATCTGGGGGACTCTGGGAATGGTGGCACGACCCTGGAGTTCCTCTCGCCTTTCCTGTGGAGAGCACCTCCTCTTGAGATGCGACGGGAACGCGGGAATTCTTTCCCGAACACGCAGGGAAAGGATCCCTCCTCTCGATCCATTAGGTGGAAACGTGGCTCCTCTGGATTTGGGCGGGACTCTCGTGATTCCTCTCGAGTGGAGACGGGTATGTCGGGGAACTTCTTGAGTTGAAGCAAGGGTGTGAAGGACCCTTTGGAAGTTCCAGAGGTTAGGTGTGATTAGCCTCGAGACGCCTCAGCGGAAATGGGCCTAATCTCGCCTGGAGGGGAGAACCTCCTGGATTTTCTCGAGTTGCGGAAAGTGCTCTCGACTTTCGACGGGGACCTCAGGGACCCGCTCTGGTGGCCTCAGGAAAGGCCAGTCCCCATGCGAGTTGCTCGGGGCCTCTCAGGATTCCTCTCCCGTGGATGCCGGGGCCTAAGATCTTGTGTAGAGTTGTTGCCGGAACCTGAGCATTCCTCTCCAGTGCTGACATGGATCTTGGGGTACTTCTGGAGTCTCCTCAGGGGAGTCAGTCCTCGTCTCAAGTGGGGGCATGCACGTGCGCTTTCCTCCCGAGCTGTAGCAGCAGTGTCGCACTTCCCCTTCGCGTGGATCAAGGGAACTGTGGCTTTCCCTCGAGGCTTTCCCACGAGGGTTTCCCACGAGGCTTTCCCACAGGGCTGTCCCACGTGCCACCGTGGTGTGAGTCGATCCTCGGCTTGAAAGTCGAGGCAGTGCAAGGAAAACAGTTTTCCCTGGAATGGACTGAGACATCCGGGGGAATCTGGGAATGGTGGCACGACCCTGGAGTTCCTCTCGCCTTTCCTGTGGAGAGTGCCTCCACTTCAGATGTGACGGGAATGCCGGGAATTCTTTCCCGCACACGCAGGGAAAGATCCCTTCTCTCGAGCTTTGAGGCGGAATCGGGGCTCCTCTGGATGTGGGCAGGATTCTCGTGCTTCTCTCGAGTGGAGACGGGTATGTCGGGGAACTTATTGAGTTGCCGCAAGGGTGGGAAGGACCCTTTGGAAGTTCCAGAAGATAGACGTGATTAGCCTCGAGACGCCTCAGCGGAAATGGGCCTCATCTCACCTGGAGGGGAGAACCTCCTGGATTTTCTCGAGTTGCGGAAAGTGCTCTCGACTTTCGACGGGGACCACAGGGTCCCGCTCTGGTGGCCTCAGGAAAGGCCAGTCCCCATGCGAGTTGCTCGGGGGCCTCTCGGATTCCTCTCCGTCGATGCCGGGCCTAAGACCTCGTGACGAGTTGGTGCCGGTACCTGAGCATTCCTCTCCAAGCTGACATGGATCTTGGGGTACTTCTGGAGTCTCCCAGGGAGTCAGTCCTCGTCTCGAGTGGCGGCATGCAGTTCGATTCCTCCCGAGCTGTAGCAGCAGTGTCACGCTTCCCGTCAGTGGATCAAGGGATCAGTGTCTTTCCCTTGAGGCTATTCCATGAGGCTTTCCCAGGAGTCTTTCCCACAGGCTGTCCCGTGCCACCGTGGTGTGAGTCGATCCTCGGCATGAAATCGAGGCAGTGCAGGGAAACAGTTTTCCCTGGAATGGACTGAGACATCTGGGGGACTCTGGGAATGGTGGCACGACCCTGGAGTTCCTCTCGCCTTTCCTGTGGAGAGCGCCTCCTCTTGAGATGTGACAGCAAGGCAGGAATTCTTTCCCGACCACACAGGGAAAGGATCCCTCCTCTCGAGGTATGAGGAAGAAACGGGGCTCCTCTGGATTTGGGCGGGACTCTCTCGCTTCCTCTCGAGTGGAGACGGGTATGTCGGGGAACTTTTTGAGTTGCAGCAAGGTGTGAAGGACCCTTTGGAAGTTCCAGAGGTTAGGTGTGATTAGCCTCGAGACTCCTCAGAGGAAATGGGCCTCATCACGCCTGGCGGGGAGAACCTCCTGGTTGCTCTCGAGTTGGGGTTGGTGCTCTCCACTTACCACGTGTCTCAGACACCCGCTTTGGTGGCCTCAGGAAAGGCAAGTCCCCATGCGAGTTGCTCGGGGATACTCGAGATTCCTCTTCTGTCGATCCCGGGCCTAAGATCTTGTGTGGAGTCGGTTCAGAACCTGAGGATTCCTCTCAGTGTTGACATGGACTTGGGGTACTTCTGGAGCCTACCGAGGGGAGTCAGTCCTCGTCTCGAGTGGGGCATGCACATGCACTTTCCTCCGAGCTGTAGCAGCAGTGTCCCGGTCCCTTAGTGTGGATCAAGGGATCTGTGGCTTTCCCACGAGGCTTTCCCACGAGGCTTTCCCACGAGGCTTTCCCACAGAGCTGTCCCACGTGCCACCGTGGGTGAGTCGATCCTCGCTTGAACGTCGAGGCAGTGCAGGGAAAACAGGTTTCCCTGGAATGGACTGAGACATCTGGGGACTCTGGAATGGTGATACGACACTGGAGTTCTTCTCGCTTTCCTGTGGAGAGCGCCTCCTCTTGAGATGCGACGGAACGCCGGGAATTCTTTCCCGACGACATAGGGAAAGGATCCCTCTCTGAGCTAGGAGGCGAAACGGGCTCCTCTGGATGTGGGCGGGACTCTCGTGCTTCCTCCGAGTGGAGACGGTATGTCGGGGAACTTCTTGAGTTGCAGCAAGGGTGTGAAGGACCCTCTGGAAGTTCCAGAGGTTAGGTGTGATTAGCATCGAGAGCCCTCAGCGGTAATGGGCCTCACTCGCCTGGAGGGGAGACCTCCTGGATTTTCTCGAGTGGCGGCAGGTGCTCTCGACTTAAGACGGGATGTCAGGGAGCCGCTCTGGTGCCCATGGAAGGCCAGTCCCCATGCGAGTAGCTCTGGGCCTCTCGGATTTCCTCCCATCGATGCCGGGGCCTAAGACCTTGTGTGGAGTCGGTGCCGGAAACTGAGTATTCCTCTCCAGTGCTGACATGGACCTTGGGGACTTCTGGAGTCTCCAGGGGAGTCAGTCCTCGTCTCGAGTGGGGCATGCACGTGCGCTTTCCTCCCGAGCTGTAGCAGCACTGTCACGCTTCCCTTAGCGTGGATCAAGGGATCTATGGCTTTCCTCGAGGCTTTCCCACGAGGCTTTCCCACGAGGCTTTCCCACAGGGCTGTCCCATGTGCCACCGTGGTGTGAGTCGATCTTCGGCTTGAAAGTCGAGGCAGTGCAGGGAAAACAGGTTTCCCTGAAATGGAGTGAGACATCTGGGGAACTCTGTGAATGTGGCACGACCCTGGAGTTCCTCTCGCCTTTCCTGTGGAGAGCGCCTCCTCTTGAGATGCGACGGGAATGCCGGGAATTCTTTCCCGACCACGCAGGGAAAAGATCACTTCTTTCGAGCTAGCAGGGGGAAACGGGGCTCCTCTGGATGTGGGCGGGACTCTCGTGCTTCCTCTCGAGTGGAGACGGGTATGTCGGGGAACTTCTTGAGTTGCAGCAAGGGTGTGAAGGACCCTTTGGAGCTTCCAGAGGTTAAGTGTGATAGCCTCGAGACGCCTCAGCGGAAATGGGCCTCATCTCGCCTGGAGGGGAGAACCTCCTGGATTTTCTAGAGTTGCTGCAGGTGCTCTCGACTTACGACGGGACCTCAGGACCCGCTCTGCTCGCCTCAGGAAAGGCCTGTCCCCATGCGAGTTGCTCGGGGCCTCTATTGATTCCTCTCCCGTCTATGCGGGCCTGAACCTTGTGTGGAGTCGGTGCCGGAACCTGAGGATTCCTCTCCAGTTCTGACATGGATCTTGGGGTACTTCTGGAGTCTCCCAGGGGAGTCAGTCCTCGTCTCGAGTGTGGCGTGCACATGCGCTTTCCTCCCGAGCTTTAGCAGCAGTGTCACGCTTCCCTTTGCGTGGATCCAGGGATCTGTGGCTTTCTCTGTAGGCTTTCCCACGAGGCTTTCCCACTAGGCTTTTCACAGGGCTGTCCCACGTGCCACCGAGGTCTGAGTCGATCCTCGCTTGAAAGTCGAGGCATTGGGGGGAAAACAGGTTTCCCTGGAATCGACTGACACA
>NW_017204368.1:0-5686 GCF_001704415.2 Capra hircus | reverse complement strand
AGTTCCCCGACATACCCGTCTCCACTCGAGAGGAATCACGAGTCCCGCCCTCATCCAGAGGAGCCCCGTTTCCGCCTCCTAGCTAGAGAGGAGGGATCCTTGCCCTCGTGGTCGGCAAATTCCCGGTATTTCCGTTGCATCTCAAGAGGAGGCACTCTCCACAGGAAAGGCGAGAGGAACTCCAGGGTCGTGCACCATTCCCAGAGTCCCCCAGATGTCTCAGTCCATTCCAGGGAAACCTGTTTTCCCTGCACTGCCGACTTTCAAGCGAGGATCGACTCACACCACGGTGGCACGTGGACAGCTGTGGGAAAGCCTCCTGGGCAAGCCTCGAGGGAAAGCCAGAGATCTGTGGATCCACGCAAAGGGAAGCGTGACACTGCTGCTACAGCTCGAGAGGAAATCGCACCTGCATGCCCCCAATTCGAGAGGAGACTGACTCCCCTGGGGAGACTCCAGAGTACCCCAAATCCATGTCAGCACTGGAGAGGTCCTCAGGTTCTGGCACCGACTCCACAAGGTCTTAGGGCATCGACGGGAGAGGAATACCGAGAGGCACCCGAACAACTCGCATGGTGACTGCCTTTCCTGAGGCCACCAGAGCGGGTCCATAGGTCCCCGTTGTAAGTCGAGACCACCTGCCGCAACTCGAGAAAATCCAGGAGGTTCTCCCCAGGCCAGATGAGGCCATTTCCGCTGAGGCGTCTAAGGCTAATCACACCTAACCTCTGGAACTTCCAAAGGGTCCTTCACACCCTTGCTGCAACTCAAGAAGTTCCCCGACTTACCCGTCTCCACTCGAGAGGAAGCACGAGAGTCCCGCCCACATCCAGAGGAGCCCCGGTTCCGCTTCCTAGCTCGAGAGGAGGGATCCTTTCCCTGCGTGGTCGGGAAAGAATTCCCGGCGTTCCTTTCGCATCTCAAGAGCAGGCGATCTCCAGAGGAAAAGCGAGAGGAACTCCAGGGTCGTGCCACCATTCCAGAGTCCCCCAAATGTCTCAGTCCATTCCAGGGAAAACTGTTTTCCCTGCACTGCCTCGACTTTCAAGCCAAGGATCGACTCACACCACGGTGGAACGTGGGACAGCCCTGTGGCAAAGCCTCGTGGGAAAGCCTCGAGGGAAAGCCACAGATCCCTTGATCCACGCGAAGGGAAGCGTGACACTGCTGCTACAGCTCGGGAGGAAAGCGCACATCCATGCCCCCACTCGAGACGAGGACTGACTCCACTGGGGAGACTCCAGAAGTACCCCAAGATCCATGTCAACATTGGAGAGGAATCCTCAGGTTCGGCACCGACTCCACACAAGGTTTTAGACGCCCGGCATCGACGGGAGTGGAATCCCGAGAGGCCCCGAGCAACTCGCATGGGGACTGGCCTTTCCTGAGGCCACCAGAGCGGGTCCCTGAGGTCCCCGTCGTAAGTCGAGAGCATCTGCCGCAACTCGAGAAAATCCAGGAGGTTCTCCCCTGCTGGCGATATGAGGCCCATTTCCGCTGAGGCGTCTCGAGGCTAATCACATCTAACATCTGTAACTTCCAAAGGGTCCTTCACACCCTTGCTGCAACTCAAGAAGTTCCCGACATACCCGTCTCCACTCGAGAGGAATCACGAGTCCCGCCCTCATCCAGAGGAGCCCCGTTTCCGCCCTAGCTAGAGAGGAGGGATCCTTGCCCTCGTGGTCGGCAAAGAATTCCCGGCATTTCCGTTGCATCTCAAGAGGAGGCGCTCTCCACAGGAAAGGCGAGAGGAACTCCAGGGTCGTGCCACCATTCCCAGAGTCCCCCAGATGTCTCAGTCCATTCCAGGGAAACCTGTTTTCCCTGCACTGCCTCGACTTTCAAGCCGAGGATCGACTCACACCACGGTGGCACGTGGGACAGCCCTGTGGGAAAGCCTCCTGGGCAAGCCTCGAGGGAAAGCCAGAGATCTGTGGATCCACGCAAAGGGAAGCGTGACACTGCTGCTACAGCTCGAGAGGAAATCGCACGTGCATGCCCCAATTCGAGAGGAGGACTGACTCCCCTGGGGAGACTCCAGAAGTACCCCAAATCCATGTCAGCACTGGAGAGGAATCCTCAGGTTCTGGCACCGACTCCACACAAGGTCTTAGGTCCCGGCATCGACGGGAGAGGAATACCGAGAGGCACCCGAACAACTCGCATGGTGACTGGCCTTTCCTGAGGCCACCAGAGCGGGTCCCATAGGTCCCCGTTGTAAGTCGAGACCACCTGCCGCAACTCGAGAAAATCCAGGAGGTTCTCCCCCCAGGCCAGATGAGGCCCATTTCCGCTGAGGCATCTCGAGGTAAATCACACCTAACCTCTGGAACTTCCTAAGGGTCCATCACACCCTTGCTGCAACTAAAAGAAGTTCCCCGACATACCCGTCTCCACACGAGAGGAAGCACGAGAGTCCCGCCCACATCCAGAGGTGCCCCGTTTCTGCCTCTTTGCTTGAGAGGAGGGATCCTTTCCCTGCATGGTCGGGAAAGAATTCCCGGCGTTCCCGTTGCATCTCCAGTGGAGGCGCTCACCACAGGAAAGGCGAGAGGAACTCCAGGGTCGTGCCACCATTCCCAGAGTCCCCCAGATGTCTCAGTCCATTCCAGGGATACCTGTTTTCCTGCACTGCCTCGACTTTCAAGCCGAAGATCGACTCACACCACGGTGGCTCGTGGGACATCCCTGTGGGAAAGCCTTGTGGGAAACCTCGTGGGAAAGCCTCGAGGGAAAGCCACAGATCCCTTTATCCAAGGGAAGGGAAGCGTGACACTGCTGCTACAGCTCGGGAGGAAAGCGCAAGTGCAAGCCCCCAATCGAGACGAGGACTGACTCCCCTGGGGAGACTCCAGCAATACTCCAAGATCCATGTCAGCACTGGAGAGGAATCCTCAGGTTCCTTCACCGACTCGACACAAGGTCTTAGGCCCTGGCATCGACAAGAGAGGAATCCCGAGATGCCCCCGACCAACTCGCTGGGGACTGGCCTTTCCTGAGGCCACCAGAGCGGGTCCCTGAGGTCCGCGTCATAAGTCGAGAGCACCTGCCGCAACTCGAGAAAATCCAGGAGGTTCTCCCCTCCAGGCGACATGAGGACCATTTCCCCTGAAGCGTCTCAAGGATAATCACACCTAACCTCTGGAACTTCCAAAGGGTCCTTCACACCCTTGCTGCAACTCAAGAAGTTCCCGGACATACCCGTCTCCACTCGAGAGGAGTCACGAGAGTCCGCCCACATCCAGAGGAGCCGCGTTTCGCCTCCTTGCTCGAGAGGAGAGATCCTTTCCCTGCGTGGTCGGGAAAGAATGCCCGGCGTTCCCGTCGCATCTCAAGAGGAGGCGCTCTCCACAGGAAAGGCGAGGGAACTCCAGGGTCATGCCACCATTCCCAGAGTCCCCCAGATGTCTCAGTCCATTCCAGGGAAACCTGTTTTCCCTGCACTGCCTCGACTTTCAAGCGAGGATCGACTCACACCATGGTGGCACGTGGGACAACCCTGTGGGAAAGCCTCGTGGAAGCCTCGTGGGAAAGCCTCGAGGGAAAGCCACAGATCCCTTGATCCTCGCAAAGGGAAGCGTGAACTGCTGCTACAGCTCGGGAGGAAAGCGCACGTGCATGCCCCCTCGAGAGCGAGGACTGACTCCTGGGGAGACTCCAGAAGTACCCCCAAGATCCAGCGACTGGAGAGAAATCCTCAGGTTCCGGGAACCGACTTCCACACAAGGCCTTGGCCCGGCACCGACGGGCCCGAGAGGTCCCGTACAAACTTGCATGGGACTGGCCTTTCCTGAGGCCCAGAGCGGGTCCCTGAGGGCCCGCGTGGGTCGAGAGCACCTGCCGCAACTTGAGAAAATCCAGGAGGTTCTCCTTCCAGGCGAGATGAGGACCATTTCCACTGAGGTGTCTCAAGGCTAATCACACCTAACCTCTGGACTTACAAAGGGTCCTTCACACCCTTGCTGCAACTCAAGAAGATCCCAAACATACCCGTCTCCCCTCGAGAGGAAGCATGAGAGTCCCGCCCACATTCAGAGGAGCCCCGATTCCCCCTCCTAGCTCGAGAGGAGGGATCCTTTCCCTGTTTGTTCGGGAAAGAATGCCCGGCATTCCGTCGCAACTCAAGAGGAGGCGCTCAACACAGGAAAGGCGAGGGGAACTCCAGGGTCGTGCACCATTCCCAGAGTCCCCCAGATGTCTCAGTCCATTCCAGGGAAACCTGTTTTCCCTGCACTGCTCATCCACTTTCAAGCCGAGGATCACACTCACACGGTGGCACGTGGGAGCACTGTGGAAAGCCTCGTGGGAAAGCATCGCGGGAAAGCCTTGAGGGAAAGCCACAGATCCCTTGATCCTCGCGAAGGGAAGCGTGACACTGCTGCTACAGCTCGGGAGAAAGCTCACTTGCATGTCCCCCACCAAGACGACGACTAAACTCCCCTGGGGAGACTCCAGAAGTACCCCAAGATCCATGTCAGCACTGGAGAGGAATGCTCAGGTTCCGGCACCGACTCCACACAAGTTCTTAGGCACCGGCATAGACGGGAGAGGAATCCTGAGAGGCCCCCGAGCAACTCGCATGGGGACTGGCCTTTCCTGAGGCCACTAGAGGGGTCCCTGAGGTCCACGTCTTAAGTCAAGAGCACCTGCTGCAACTCGAGAAAATCCAGGAGGTTCTCCCCTTCAAGGCGAGATGAGGCCCATTTTCCGCTGAGGTGTCTCGAGGCTAATCACACTAACCTCTGGAACTTCCAAAGGGTCCTTCACAACCTTGCTGCAACTCAAGAAGTTCCCCGACATACCCATCTCCACTCGAGAGGAAGCACGAGAGTCCCCCACATCCAGAGGAGCCCCGTTTCTGCCTCCTAGCTCGAGAGGAGGGATCCTTTCCCTGCCTGGTCGGGAAAGAATTCCGGCGTTTCCGTCGCATCTGAAGAGGAGGGGGCTCTCCACAGGAAAGGCGAGAGGAACTCCAAGGTCGTGCCACATCCCCAGAGACAATCAGATGTCTCAGTCCCTTCCAGGAAAACCTATTTTTCCCTGCACTGCCTCGACTTTCAAGCCGGGGATCGACTCACATGAAGGGGGCACCTGGGACAGCCCTGTGGGAAAGCCTCGTGGGAAAGCCTCGAGGGAAAGCCACAGATCCCTTGATCCACGCGAAGGGAAGCGTGACACTTCTGCTACACTCGGGAGGAAAGCGCACGTGCATGCCCCCACTCGAGACGAGGACTGACTCCCAGGGGAGACTCCAGAAGTTTCCCAAGATCCATGTCAGCACTGGAGAGGAATCCTCAGGTTCCGCACCGACTCCACACAAGGTCTTAGGCCCCGGCATCGACGGGAGAGGAATCCCGAGAGGCCCCCGAACAAATCGCATGGGGACTGGCCTTTCCTGAAGCCACCAGAGCGGTCCCTGTTGTCCCCATCATAAGTCGAGAGCACCTGCCCCAAGTCGAGAAAAATCCAGGAGGTTCTCGCCTCCACGCGAGATGAGGCCCATTTCCGCTGAGGAGTCTCGAGGCTAATCACACCTAACATCTGGAAATTCCAAAGGTCCTTCACACCACTTGCTGCAACTCAAGAAGATGCCCAACATACCCGTCTCCACTCGAGAGGAAGCACGATAATCCCACCACAATCCAGAGGAGCCCCGTTCCGTTTCCTAGCTCGAGAGGAGGTATCG
>NW_017204367.1:0-18682 GCF_001704415.2 Capra hircus | reverse complement strand
CAGATGTCTCAGTCCATTCCAGGGAAACCTGTTTCCTGCACTGCCTCGACTTTCAAGGCGAGGCTCGACTCACACCACGGTGGCACGTGGACAGCCCTGTGGGAAAGCCTCGGGGGAAAGCCTCGTGGGAAAACCTCGTGGGAAAGCCTCGAGGGAAAGCCCAGATCCCTTGATCCATGCGAAGGAAGCAGCGACACTGCTGCTACAGCTCGGGAGGAAAGCGCACGTGCATGCCCCCACTCGAGAGAGGACTGACTCCCTGGGGAGACTCCAGAAGTACCCAAGATCCATGTCAGCACTGGAGAGGAATCCTCAGGTTGTGGCACTGACTCCACACAAGGTCTTAGGCCCCAGCATCGACGAGAGAATCCCGAGAGGCCCCTGAGCAACTCGCATGGGACTGGCCTTTCCTGAGGCCACCAGAGCGGGTCCCTGAGGTCCCGTCGTAAGTCGAGAGCCTGCCGCAACTCGAGAAATCAGGAGTTTTCTCCCTCCAGGCGAGATGAGGCCCATTTCCCTGAGGCGTCTCGAGGCTAATCACCCCTAACCTCTGGAACTTCCAAAGGGTCCTTCACACCCTTGCTGCAACTCAAGAAGTTCCTCGACATACCGGTTTCCACATCGAGTAGGAAGCACGAGAGTCGCACTTCACATCCAGAGGAGACCCGTTTCCGCCTTCCTAGCTCGAGAGGAGGGATCCTTTCCCTGCGTGGTCGGGAAAAGAATTCCCGGCGTTCCCGTCGCATCTCAAGAGGTTAGGCGCTCTCCACAGGAAAGGCGAGAGGAACTCCAGGGTCGTGGCCACCATTCCCAGAGTCCCCAGATGTCTCAGTCCATTCCAGGGAAACCTGTTTTCCCTGCACTGCCTCGACTTTCAAGCCGAGGATCGACTCACACCACGGTGGGCACGTGGGACAGCCCTGTGGGAAAGCCTCGTGGGAAAGCCTCGAGGGAAAGCCTCGAGGGAAAGCCACAGATCCCTTGATCCCTCGAGAAGGAAGCCGTGACACTGCTGCTACAGCTTGGGAGGAAAGCGCACGTGCATGCCCCACCGAGACGAGGACTGACTCCCTGGGAGACTCCAGAAGAACCCCAAGATCCACGTCTCCCGGGGTCCAGCCCCGGTGGATCCAGGGAATTCGAAGGGTGGACGGCGTTGGCGTGGAAAGACTTGTTTGTTTATTAATGTAAGATTAGATTAAGAAACTATAGTGTAATAAGAAGATTAAGTGGAGGAAGAGGGCTGAATAGCTTGGTTTACGCGGAAGGCCAATAAAATTCCAGACAAGGAATTTGCACCATCTACCTTGGGCCACCGGCGCCCGCTTGAATATCTAAGTGTGCCTCGCCTTAAGCTCCCTTTCGTGCGGGTCTTAACAGCCGGGACAAGTAAGTAGACCTGGCGAGCCTCCGCGCCCCAGATGGAGATTCAGCCTGAAGTTAAAGTAAAGAGCAGAGAGAGGGAAGGGGAGAGAAGAAGAGAGAGAGAGAGACATGGGGGGAGCCAGAGTCCCAAGAAACCAGGCCGAGAGACTAGTTCGAGAAACCGGTCTGATCCTTTATTGTTCAGAAGGCCTTTTATACTTTTGATAAAACATGGAGATCAATGGGTAACACAGAATTATGTGGCGTTCGCAGCCCAGACTCTTTCTATACATCATTTTGTATACAAAAGGTCTCAGGTGATTTACATTATCTTCTGGCCAAGAGGCTTGTTAACACTTTTTAGCTCTCTTCCTTAATGAATGTTAATTTTGTTTCCCCTGAAGTGTTTTTCTTTAATCTGCATTTCCTTAAAGCATTAAAGTTACATCTCTATAGAACAAAGGTGCAGTGGGATATAACAAAGAAGGTACTTAACTCGAAGATCTAATGTTGCTAATACCAGGTCTACTACTTGTTTTTCTATATACCAACTATATCTAAAAATAAAGGATATGAAAATTTGGCAGCAAGCATTGACTCAACAAATGAAACTTTTAATCAGTCCTATTCTAAAGATTTTGACTCTTCGGAAGCCCCTACATTCCTAGGATGTTTTAAGCTTCCTGTGCCTCCTGCGGTCAGGAGGCCTCAAACAATCACACTCGCAGAGTCCTGCAGGCAGGCTAGAAAGCCATCGAAGGGGTTTTTGGATTGAAACACTCTTTCAAATGCAGAAGACTAAAGCCCTGAATTGACTTTTTCCAGAAAATGTCAGAAGAGTGGAAAAGCAGAGCACAAAAGCCGGCAGATTTTTGTTGGGGTACATGCTTAGGAATTTCCAGAGGGGTCCCTGAAGTCTGAGCACGCCTTGCGTATGTCAGTTTCCTTCCTCATGACCTTGTCACGGGCGGGATTCCTCACACTGGCTTCCGGCATCTCCCCCTTCTTTATTATTTTTTAAAAAAATTAGGTGCAGATCAGTCGCGAGATTCTGAATGCTCTGCCGAAGAGTCCTGACAACACAAGGAAGCACGATTACAAGGAGCAGGATTATGGCACCCACAGCAGCATAGCTAGAAACAGTAGTCAGAAGAGTTTTTCCAGAAATGAAGTCAGAGAAGGTGTGGAAAAAGTCATTGGCTTCTCCTGCGGCAGTAAAATCTAATCGAGAGTGTTCCAAGGTCTGAATCTGATTATGAAGTTTCCCTAAGTCTAAACTAATATCTGAGCTGTTCCAAACACCTAAAATATGATTTTTGACTCTCTCCCATTCAAAATCTGTCTCATTTACTTTCAGGGATGTAACACATATCCACCGGTAATCAGCATGACATGAAAGAGCCATTTTCACTTTCAGACTCTGTAATTCAGTCCCAATATGCATTACTGCTTCTTCTAAGGCATCAACCCTTATTTCTAGCTTCCTATCTATAATTTCCTGGGTTGCCAGCGTTAAAGAAACATTTTTGGATACGGTATCAACATATTGGGCAGTATGCACTTGTTGAGACAATGACAATGCCGCCACAGTAACAGAAGTAATTGCAGTTATCAAAGCCGATATTCCCAAAACAAGTAAGCCCACAAACCGTCGTGTCCGCATTAAATCTTGTAGCCGTTGCAGTACAGCTAGGCCATGGTTATCATACCAATACGTGGCTACAGTTACAGGTACCATGAGATAGGACGGACGTTTTAAAACCATGAAAGAGCAAATTTTATATTGAGGAGTTAAACAGGATGAAAGCATACATTGTTCACAAGACACTACATGGGGTCCACCTGTATAATTCAATTGTATGTTAAGTCTTTCAGAATCATTAGTGAAAAGAAAAACATAAGGAGAGGGTAAACAAGCTAAAATAGAGTAGGTAGAGGTATTCTTTGGTCGGATTAAAATAATAGGGGCGGTGGCTGCAAGGGCTCTCCAAATTTCTGGCTGCCAAAAGGTTTTACCTCTAGTCGTATAAGACAGCATAGGGGGTACAAATTGGTTATGATGCCGTCTGGTGGCAACTAACGGCCAAGAAACTGAATATTTTTTCCAATTATCCAATCTATTGATAAAGCCATCGTCAGACTCAGGGTCTTGACCTGGATTTGGGTTGCTCCAGTCCTGAATTGCACAATTTCTTCCTCCCGGCATATTGTAATCTATTTTCGAGTTATAAATACAAGACTTCCAAATCGGATATCCTGAATGATCATCTATAGTTTTCCAAATAACATCTGAGGGAGCAACATCGTCACAATTTGGATAGTCTGATGGAGTTTTGAGAGACAAGGACTTATAGGGGCCAAGGACCCCAGGCATATGGGCTCGTAATATCCAAGCAGACCGATCCCCTTTAGATGCAAATTTAGAGGTTGGGGAATCTGTCATAACTGCTTTTGTGGAGGCTCCAACGCATCCTGTCTTGGTAAAGAAATCTCCTGTAAGGCCAGGAGGAAAATTAAAGCAAACAGGAAAATCATCTGCTAGTCCTTTAAAGGTATAATTGAAATTAATAGGGTATTGGTCTTTTGTATAGGAAGTATAAGATCCTCCCAAAAGGCGAGGCTGGTCTGTACTAACTCGTATGGGGTCACTGTTCCAAGTAACAACTTGGAAAGTTGGAGGATCCGGGAGAAACGCCCAATATTTGGTTGGAATGGGAGCAGCGCTTACCTGGCAAGAGAGCAAGGCAAGCATGGCAATAAACACCTTTTCAGGAGAGACTGACGATCCCTGTAGGGTAGCTATCCCCTGTGCCTGGCGACAGAGGGCTTTAATCTGTCCCCAGGTAGGTAAGGAGGCTTGTTGGGTTGACTGAGCTGGGCGTCCTAATGGATTCCTGCGAGGCAAAAAATCAGGGGGCGCAATATCCTGTATCTGAAGTCGTGACATCTGTCCAGTGGGTGGCTCCGCTCCTCGCCTATCCGGGATCTCCAATGTCAGCTGTCCTGGGGTCAGCGGCATTTCCCGTGCTGGCGGGGGGAGCGGAGGAAGAGGGAGTTTCTTCCTTTTTAGAGATCGCGGTGGCGGGGGATTCTGATATCCGGGGAGCTGAGACATGGCGAATTAGTCTGTCTGGAACCCAAATCGGAGCGTCCGCGTCCTGTGGAAAAACACAAGCATACCCTCGCCCACTGGTTAATAAGGGGTCAGGACCTTTCCATTGTCCGGAGAGAAGGTCCCTCCATTTTACTAATGGTTTTGCATTCAATTGCTCTGGGCACCAATGGCGAAGCATTGCAGTGTTTCCGGATGAATCAGTATTTAAGTTATTTATTACGAAAAGAGCATGTTTCAAAATCTGATGGGGGGAACTATATTTAAATTCCCCTTCTTTTAGTTTTTGAATATGGATTTTCAGTGTTTGATGTGCTCTTTCCACAATGGCTTGTCCTTGCGGGTTATAAGGGATGCCGGTGTTATGTTTAATTTGAAATCTTGTACAGAATTGCTGAAAAGATTTAGAAGTGTAAGCAGGGGCATTATCAGTTTTTAAAGCTTTTGGCAAGCCCAGATAGGAAAAGCATGTAAAAAGATGTTGTATTACATCTTTTACTGCTTCCCCTGTACGAGCAGTGGCAATAATAACATGAGAGAAGGTATCTACAGTTACATGAACAAAAGACAGTTTTCCAAACGAAGAGACATGGGTTACATCCATTTGCCAGAGTGCATTAGGTTTGAGACCGCGAGGGTTAACTCCCAGAGGCAAAGCATTCACGGTAGTAGGACAATGTGAACAAGAACGAACAATCTCTCGGGCAGATTCTCGAGGAATTTGAAACTGGTATCGTAAGGCAGTGGCATTCTGATGATGAAGTGAGTGAGAAGCTCGAGCTTCTTCAAAAACAGAAGCCACTGAAATCCTGGTTAACGAATCTGCCAATTCATTGAGAGCATTTAAAGGGCCAGGCAGGCCAGGAATGAGCTCGAATGTGGCCGATAAAGAACGCCCGATTTCTTTTCCAAATTTGCTGCTGCAGTCTAGTTAACAAATGGTAGATAGCGGTTTTGTTTTCAGGCAAAACTGCAGTCTCAATGTGTGGAAACAGCCTGACCACATACTGAGAGTCAGAATAAAGGTTAAATTCTTTCTCTGCAAACATAACAAAGGCCTCAATAACAGCTGTGATTTCAGCTCTTTGAGCTGAAGTTTCTTGTGTTTCCAAAAGTTTCTGATGATCTCTTGTGACTATAGAGGCTCTACCATTAGCCGATCCATCAGTAAAGACTACCTGAGCATCTGAAATAGGGAACTGTTTACACCGGACAGGAAAAATAACTGGATGGTTAGACATAAAATTTAGCAAAACATGTGAGGGTAAATGATGCAAAATTTGACCACAGTAATTCCCTATAGCAATCTGCCAGTCTTCATCAAACATTAGAAGAGCATCAAGCTACTCCTTATTATATGGAATTACAATCTCTGATGGCTCCTTACCAAACAATTCAATGCTCCGCTTCCTTCCTTTTAGCATTAATGTGGCAATTGAACCAGGATAAGAAGCCACGACTTTTTTAGCTTGGGTGGGAAGATGGATCCATTCTAAAGGGCCGCCTTGCCACAGAACTCCCGTAGGCGCCACTGGAGTAGCTAGGCAAAGGAACTGCCAAGTCATCGTCAAATCAATTCTTTTTACATAGCTATTCGATAAGGCTGCTTCTACTTTGCCTAGGGCTTCTTGAGCCTCAGCTGTTAATTGTCTTTTAGAGGTTGGATCAGGATCCCCGCGTAAAATGTTAAAAAGAGGTTTTAATTCGGCAGTGGTTAATTTTAAATATGGCCTAATCCAATTAATATCACCTAAAAGTTTTTGATAATCATTTAAAGTAATAAGATGGTCTTTTCTCAATTGCAACGGGGTATGAGTCACCGTTTCCGAATTTATGACTCTCCCTAAGTAAGTTATGGGCGGATTGATTTCGAATTTTTTCTGGGGCAATTTTTAGGCTTCTGTCTGTCAATGCCTGGGTCAGGTCCTGGAGGACAGTTTGCAGGTGAACTCTATCAGGATGAGCTATTAAAATATCATCCATATAGTGAATCATATATACGTGTTCATATTTAACCCTAATATCTTGTAGAGCGGCATTAACAAATTTTTGGCATAAGGTAGGGCTATTTTTCATTCCCTGAGGCAAAACTTTCCACTGAAACCTTAAGTAAGGCTGCTTAAGATTTTCTGATGGCAGACTAAAGGCAAATCGCTTTTTATCTTCAGGATTTAAGGGAATAGTGAAAAAACAATCTTGTAAATCAATAACAATTATATTATATCCCTCTGGAACGGCTACTGGGGAAGGGAGCCCAGGCTGTAAGGCCCCCATGTCCTCCATGGTGGCATTAATAGCTCTCAAATCCTGTAAAAGTCGCCGTTTACCAGATTTTTTCTTAATGACAAAAATAGGAGTGTTCCAGGGGCTATTGGAGGGCTCAATATGTCCCAATTCTAATTGTTCAAAGATTAATGCTTTAGCTGCCAGTAATTTTTCCTTATGCAGAGGCCATTGTTCTACCCACACCGGATCTTGAGATTTCCATGTAATGGGGTCGGCAGCAAAAACAATGGCCTCCATTATAAATTTGGATATCCCAATCCAGCACGTAACTTGCGAGGAGTTGGGCAAATTGGCTCAATTATCCCTGTCTGTTGTTTACCCAATCCTTTTGATGGATCATAGCCCATCTGCAACATCTGAGAGGTCACTTTATCATCAGGGCTAAAAAGTAACACTCCCATTTGAGACAGCACGTCCCTCCCCCACAGGGTAAAGGGGAGTGAAGGGACTACATACGGTTGGAAAGTTCCACGGGTATCCTCAAATTGCCAATCTAAAATTTTTGCACTTTTGGCTACTGTGGGGGCTCTTCCTATCCCCACCAAGTTATTTTCAGTAGTATGTGTGGGCCAGGAGCTGGGCCAGTCTTTTCCTGAAATGCAAGAAACGTCTGCTCCTGTGTCTAATAACCCCACAATAGACTTGCCATTAATCAGAATAGTTTTCATAGGACGTTTCTGAGTAATTTCTGTTATCCAAAAAACCATATCACTAGACCCAAATCCTTTATCCTGCCTTTCATTCTGAGTAGCTGTGTGCCCAATTGCAGTGTGGTAAGGCAAAAGCAAAAGTTGGGCTATTCTTTGTCCCTGATGTATTTGGAAAGTTTTAATTGGGGGTGAAATCATTATCTGGATTTCTCCTGTATAATCTGAGTCAATTACTCCAGGGATGATTGTGAGACCTTGCATAGCTAAGGAACTTCTGCCTAGTATAATTCCTAGTAAACCTGTTGGTAATGGGCCTTTAACTCCTGTAGGGATTTTCACAGTGGGGCTATCTGGTGTTAATATTGCTGAGGTGGTGGAACTGAGGTCCAGTCCTGCGCTGCCTGGGGTTGCTCTGATGAGTTCTGCGATGGGACGAAGGGAATGAATGGGTTCAGTGAGGCTGCCCCAATTGTTGTCGGGGCCTGAGGCTGGCCCCTCAATCCGTTTCCCGACTGCTGGTCGGGGCCCAAAAAGGCTCCATTTCTATGGAATTGTGACCTACATTCTTTTGCCCAATGATATCCTTTTTGACAACGAGGGCAGAGAGATCTAGGGAGATTAGTATGCACAGAATTAGGCAGAGAAGAACCGGTTGCTTTTTGGGGACAAGCTCGCATAAAGTGCCCTTCCCGTCCACAAGAGAAGCAGGCCTTGGATAAACCAATATTCTGGCCTGGACTACTGGAATGACTCTTTGACGGGTTATTTTTATTTGTAAAAAAGGACTGTACTGCCTGCTGGTAAGAATTTCCCTTTATGGCTGCAGCTATGGCAACGCCCTGCATCATTGCTGGTCCTACATCTGCACATTGCCTGATATAATCTATTATTTCCCCAGTTTTTTTTTATAGGACGTAAAATGGCCTGGCAGGTAGAATTAGCATTTTCAAATGCCAGTTGTTTTATCAATATACTAGCTGCCTCAGTATTGGAAATTACTCTGTTGACTGCCTCTGCAAGTCTTGATATAAAGTCTTCATATGGCTCTTCTGGTTTTGTTTAACATTTGAGAAGGACGAGGTAGATTCTTTCCCTTCAGGCAACAAACGCCAAGCCCCAAGGGCGCAGGCGGTTACTTGATCTAAAGTAGTTTTGTCTAATCCCATTTGATCTCTAAGTGTTCCAAAATCATTAGTCCCTGCCAACATACTTTTTATAATATATCTTGGGCCATATTTTTGGTTAGCATCAGCCTGTTTTTGGGCAAGATCTTCATATTCAGTTCTCCAAAGTACATATTGACCTCCAGACAGACAAGCTTTAGCGACTGTCTTCCAGTCATGGGGTGTCATCCATCTGCCCGCTAAAGCCTCCACCAATGATACAGTATACGGGGCTTTAGGCCCATACAAAGCACAAGCCTGTTTGAGTTCTTTAATCATTTTCATTGGAATGGGTTCCCAGTGGGGGGCTGTTCTGCCGCCACTGCCACCAAATATTATGGGGAAACAAGCCTCAAGGTGGGGATCAAGTTCATCATCTGGGCTAGAGAAAACCCTTCTTCTGGGGAGCTTCTAGTGGAGGCCCTTCACCCTTATAGGGAGGGGGCGGCAAGGGGTGTCCTATGTCACTTTCTTCGTACTTTGGGAATTTTTTATCCGTTTTGTGTTTAGGTCTTACGGATGTTTTACCTGGGGATGTCTGCCTTAAGCTCTCAGGTGCATATATCCTGATGGGGGACATTTGTCTTGAGCCTCTGGAAGCAGAAGGCTTAATTAAGGAAATTTCTCTTGAATTTCTGGAAGCAGGTGGTCTGGTTGGGGAAGTTTTTATTAAGCTCTTTGGAGCAGATAATCTAATTGGAGAAGTTTCTCTTAAACTCCTTGGAGCATCTTTATTTAATAAAGACCAATCCTCATCAGAATGATCTTGACTTACTTCCTTTTCCAGATCTTCCTCATCTGAAACCTGCTCTTTTTTGTCATCTCTATTTATTACCTTTTCTTGGGCAGTCATTGCAGCTATCATTTGATTCAACTGCCGATAGCTAGGTGTAGCCTCCTTTTCATCACTCTCCTCTTCGATAGATACCTTTTTATCTGCACTTTCCTCTTTAAGGTGTACCTTTTCAGATTCAGGGGCAGGGTCTAGAGCGTCCCTAATTATATTCCATAAGGAAAAGGCGTCAGTAGGCACCTTTTCTGAGCCATGTTCAGCATGGTAAGTTTTTAGTTGTTTTCCTACTCTCTCCCAGGTGTCTAAGTTAACAGTGCCTTCTTCTGGAAACCAGGGACACTGTTCTTGTACAAAGGAAAAAAATGAATGAATATTGGATTTTTTAACTTTAATTCCTCGTTTAGTTAGTAACTGCAAGATTACTCCTATAAAAAGCTGTCTTTCTTTTGATTCACTGTTACCCATGTCAGAAAATTAAGTCTTATAGAAAAGTCTACCTCAACAAAAGGTTTTACCTTTGGCGAGGGGGGTTTTGTTTTTAACCCTAGGATAGTAGGTTTCTTTTTCAACCTCTAGAGCACCAGGTTTCTCTTAAACCCTTGAACACTTCCCACTTTTCCTCACCCTGTCTATCCTACAGGGGGGTCCGCGGCACCCTGAGTGGGGTCCTAGCCGTCCCGAACACTCAACACTGCGGGAGTACCCGAAAGTACTCCGGGGGAAGTGATTAAGTCACTCCCGGGGGCGGGGGAGCAGCAGAGAGTGCTCCGGGGGGAGCTTTTGCTCCGAGGAACGTACCTTCGAATAGCCTGTTCCGGGCACCACGTGCTGGGGTCCAGCCCCTGTGGATCCAGGGAATTCGAAGGGTGGACGGCGTTGGCGTGGAAAGACTTGTTTGTTTATTAATGTAAGATTAGATTAAGAAACTATAGTGTAGATAAGAGGATTAAGTGGAGGAAGAGGGCTGAATAGCTTGGTTTACGAGGAAGGCCAATAAAATTCCAGACAAGGAATTTGCACCATCTACCTTGGGCCACCGGCGCCCGCTTGAATATCTAAGTGTGCCTCGCCTTAAGCTCCCTTTCGTGCGGGTCTTAACAGCTGGGGCAAGTAAGTAGACCTGGCGAGCCTCCGCGCCCCAGATGGAGATTCAGCCTGAAGTTAAAGTAAAGAGCAGAGAGAGGGAAGGGGAGAAGAAGAAGAGAGAGAGAGAGACATGGGGGAAGCCAGAGTCCCAAGAAACCAGGCCGAGAGACTAGTTCGAGAAACCGGTCCGATCCTTTATTGTTCAGAAGGCCTTTTATACTTTTGATAAAACATGGAGATCAACGGGTAACACAGAATTATGTGAGCGTTCGCAGCCCAGACTCTTTCTATACATCATTTTGTATACAAAAGGTCTCAGGTGATTTACATTATCTTCTGGCCAAGAGGCTTGTAAACACTTTTTAGCTCTCTTCCTTAATGAATGTTAATTTTGTTTCCCCTGAAGTGTTTTTCTTTAATCTGCATTTCCTTAAAGCATTAAAGTTACATCTCTATAGAACAAAGGTGCAGTGGGATATAACAAAGAAGGTACTTAACTCGAAGATCTAATGTTGCTAATACCAGGTCTACTACTTGTTTTTCTATATGCCAACTATATCTAAAAATAAAGGATATGAAAATTTGGCAGCAAGCATTGACTCAACAAATGAAATTTTAATCAGTCCTATTCTAAAGATTTTGACTCTTCGGAAGCCCCTACATTCCTAGGATGTTTTAAGCTTCCTGTGCCTCCTGCGGTCAGTAGGCCTCAAACAATCACACTCGCAGAGCCCTGCAGGCAGGCTAGAAAGCCATCGAAGGGGTTTTTGGATTGAAACACTCTTTCAAATGCAGAAAACTAAAGCCCTGAATTGACTTTTTCCAGAAAATGTCAGAAGAGTGGAAAAGCAGAGCACAAAAGCCGGCGAGATTTTTGTTGGGGTACATGCTTAGGAATTTCCAGAGGGGTACCCTGAAGTCTGAGCACGCCTTGCGTATGTCAGCTTCTTTCCTCATGACCTTGTCACGGGCGGGATTCCTCACCACTGGGCTTCCCGGGACATGTCAGCACTGGGAGAGGAATCCTCCAGGTTCCGGGGCACCGACTCCACACAAGGTCTTAGGCCCCCAGCATCGAAGGGAGCGGAATCCCGAGAGGCCCCCGAGCAACTCGCATGGGGACTGGCCTTTCCTGAGGTCACCAGAGCGGGTCCCTGAGGTCGCCGTCGTAAGTCGAGAGCACCTGCTGCAACTCGAGAAAATCCAGGAGGTTTCTCCCCTCCAGGCGAGATGGAGGCCCATTTCCACTTAGGCGTCTCGAGGCTAATCACACCTAACCTCTGGAACTTCCAAAGGGTCCTTCACACCCTTGCTGCAACTCAAGAAGTTCCCCGACATACCCGTCTCCACTCGAGAGGAAGCACGAGAGTCCCGCCCACATCCAGAGGAGCCCCGTTTCCGCCTCCTAGCTCGAGAGGAGGGATCCTTTCCCTGCGTGGTCAGGAAAGAATTCCCGGCGTTCCCGTCGTATGTCAAGAGGAGGCGATCTCCACAGAAAGGCGAGAGGAACTCCAGGGTCGTGCCACCATTCCCAGAGTCCCCCAGATGTCTCAGTCAATTCCAGGGAAACCTGTTTCCCTGCACTGCCTCGACTTTCAAGCCGAGGATCGACTCACACCACGGTGGCACGTGGGAAAGCCCTGTGGGAAAGCCTCGTGGGAAAGCCTCGTGTAAAAGCCTCGAGGGAAAGCCACAGATCCCTTGATCCACGCGAAGGGAAGCGTGACACTACTGCTAAAGCTCGGGAGGAAAGCGCACGTGCATGCCCCCACTCGAGACGAGGACTGAGTCCACTGGGGAGACTCCAGAAGTACCCCAAATTCCATGTCAGAACTGGAGCAGAATCCTCAAGTTCCGGCAACCACTCCACACTAGATCTTAGGCCCCGGCATCGACGGGAGAGGAATCCCAAGAGGGCCCCCGAGCAACTCGCATGGGGACTGGCCTTTCCTGAGGCCACAAGAGCGGGTCCCTGCGGTCCCCATCGTAAGTCGAGAGCACCTGCCGCAACTCGAGAAAATCCAGGAGGTTCTCCCCTCCAGGCGAGTTGAGGCCCATTTCCGCTGAGGCGTCTCGAGGCTAATCACACCTAACCTCTGGACTTCCAAAGGGTCCTTCACACCCTTGCTGCAACTCAAGAAGTTCCCCGACATACCCGTCCCACTCGAGTGGAAGCACGAGAGTCCTGCCCACATCCAGAGGAGCCCTGTTTCCGCCTCCTAGCTCGAGAGGAGGGAACCTTTCCCTGCGTGTTCGGGAAAAGAATTCCCGGCGTTCTCGTCTCATCTCAAGAGGAGGCACTCTCCACAGGAAAGGCGAGAGGAACTCCAGGGTCGTGCCACCATTCCCAGAGTCCCCCAGTTGTCTCAGACCATTCCAGGGAAACCTGTTTTCCCTGCACTGCCTCGACTTTCAAGTCGAGGATCGACTCACACCACGGTGGCCGTGGGACAGCCCTGTGGGAAAGCCTCGTGGGAAAGCCTCGAGGGAAACGCCCCTGATCCCTTGATCCACCGGAAGGGAAGCATGACACTGCTGCTACAGCTCGGGAGGAAATCGCACGTGCATGCCCCACTCGAGACGAGGACTGACTCCCCTGGGGAGACTCCAGAAGTACCCCAAGATCCATGTCAGCACTGGAGAGGAATCCTCAGGTTCCGGCACCGACTCCACACAAGATCTTAGGCCCCGGCATTCGACGGGAGAGGAATCCCGAGAGGCCCCCGAGCAACTCGCATGGGGACTGGCCTTTCCTGAGGCCACCAGAGCGGGTCCCTGACGGTCCCCGTCGTAAGTCGAGAGCACCTGCCGCAACTCGAGAAAATCCAGGAGGTTCTCCCCTCCAGGCGAGATGAGGCCCATTTCCTGCTGAGGCGTCTCGAGGCTAATCACACCTAACCTCTGGAACTTCCAAAGGCTCCTTCACACCCTTGCTGCAACTTCAAGAAGTTCCCCGGACATACCCGTCTCCACTCGAGAGGAAGCACGAGAGTCCCGCCCACATCCAGAGAAGCCCGTTTCCGCCTCCTAGATCCAAGAGGAGCGATCCTTTCCCTGCGTGGTCGGGAAAGAATTCCCGGCGTTCCACGTCCGCATCTCAAGAGGAGGCGCTCTCCACAGGAAAGGCGAGAGGAACTCCAGGGTCGTTGCCACCATTCCCAGAGTCCCCCAGATGTCTCAGTCCATTCCAGGGAAACCTGTTTTCCCTGCACTGCCTCGACTTTCAAGCCGAGGATCGACTCACACCACGGTGGCACGTGGGACAGCCCTGTGGAAAAGCCTCGTGGGAAAGCCTCGTGGGGAAAGCCTCGACGGGAAAGCCACCAGATCCCTTGATCCACGCGAAGGGAAGCGTGACAACTGCTGCTACAGCTCGGGATGGAAAGCGCACGTGCATGCCCCCGACTCGAGACGAGGACTGACTCCCTGGGGAGACTCCAGAAGTACCCCAAGATCCATGTCAGCACTGGAGAGGGAATCCTCAGGTTCCGGCACCGACTCCACACAAGGTCTTAGGCCCCGGCTATCGACGGGAGAGGAATCCCGAGAGGCCCTCCGAGCAACTCGCATGTGGGACTGGCCTTTCCTGAGGCCACCAGAGCGAGTCCCTGGAGTCCCCGTCGTAAGTCGAGAGCACCTGCCGCAACTACGAGAAATCCAGGAGGTTCTCCCCTTCCAGGCGAGATGAGGCCCATTTCCGCTGAGGCGTCTCCGAGGCTAATCACACCTAACCTCTGGAACTTCCAAAGGGAACTCCTTCACACCCTTGCTGCAACTCAAGAAGTTCCCCGACATACCTCGTCTCCACTCGAGAGGAAGCACGGAGAGTCCCGCCCACATCCAGAGGAGCCCCGTTTCCGCCTCCTAGCTCGAGAGGAGGGATCCTTTCCCTGGCCTGGTCGGGAAAGAATTCCCGCGTTCCCGTCCGCATCTCAAGAGGGGGCGCTCTCCACAGGTAAAGGCGAGAGGAACTCCAGGGTCGTGCCACCATTCCCAGAGTACCCCCAGATGTCTCAGTCCATTCCAGGGAAACCTGTTTTCCCTGCACTAGCCTCGGACTTTCAAGCCGAGGATCGACTCACCACTACGGTGGACACGTGGGACAGCCCTGGTGGGAAAGCCTCGTGGGGAAAGCCTCGAGGGAAAGCCACAGATCCCTTGATCCACGCGAAGGGAAGCGTGACACTGCTGCTCCAGCTCGGGAGGAAAGCGCACGTGCATGCCCCCACTCGAGACGAGGACTGACTCCTCTGGGGAGACTCCAGAAGTACCCCAAGATCCATGTCAGCACTGGAGAGGAATCCTCAGGTTTCGGCACCGACTCCACACAAGGTCTTAGGCCCCGGCATCGACGGGAGAGGAATCCCGAGAGGCCGCCGAGCAACTAGCAAGGGGACTGGCCTTTCCTGAGGCCACCAGAGCGGGTCCCTGAGGTCCCCGTCGTAAGTCGAGAGCACCTGCCGCAACTCGAGAAAATCCAGGAGGTTCTCCCCTCCAGGCGAGATGAGGCCCATTTCCGTCTGAGGCGTCTCGCAGGCTAATCGACACCTAACCTCTGGAACTTCCAGAGGCTCCTTCACACCCTTGCTGCAACTCAAGAAGTTCCCGGACATACCCGTCTCCACTCGAGAGGAAGCACGAGAGTGCCGCCCACATCCAGAGGAGCCCTGTTTCCGCCTCCTAGCTCGGAGAGCAAGGATCCTTTCTCCTGTGTCGTCCCGGAAAGAATTTCCGGCGTTCCCATAGCATCTCAAGAGGAGGCGCTCGTCCACAGAAAAGGCGAGAGGAACTCCAGGGTCGTGCCGCCATTCCCTGAGTCCCCCAGATGTCTCAGTCCATTCCAGGGAATCCTGTTTTCCCTGCACTGCCTCTACTTTCAAGACGAGGATCGACTCACACCACGGTGGCACGTGGGACAGCCCTGTGGGAAAGCCTCGTGGGAAAGCCTCAGAGTCACTTGATCCATGCGAAGGGAAGCGTGACACTTCTGCTACAGCTCGAGAGGAAAGCAAACGTGCATGCCCCCCACTCGAGACTAGGACAGACTCCCCTGGGGAGACTCCACAAGTACCCCAAGATTCATGTCAGCACTGGAGAGGAATCCTCAGGTTCCGGCACCGACTCCACACAAGGTCTTAGGCCCCGGCATCGACGGGAGAGGAATCCCGAGAGACCCCCGAGCAACGAGCATGGGGACTGGCCTTTCCTGAGGCCACCAGAGCGGGTCCCTGTGGTCCCCGTCGTAAGTCGAGAGCACCTGCCGCAACTCGAGAAAATCCAGGAGGTTCTCCCCTCCAGGAGAGATGAGGCCCATTTCCTCTGAGGCGTCCCCAGGCTAATCACACCTAACCTCTGACATTTCCAAAACGTCCTTCACATCCTTACTGCAACTCAAGAAGTTCCCCGACATACCCGTCTCCTCTCTAGAGGAAGCACGAGAGTCCCGCCCCCATCCAGAGGAGCCCCGTTTCCTCCTCCTAGCTCGAGAGGAGGGATCCTTTCCCTGCGTGGTCGGGAGAGAATTACCGGCCTTCCCGTCGCATCTCAGGAGGGGGCGCTGTCGCCAGGAAAGGCGAGAGGAACTCCAGGGTCGTTCCACCATTCCCAGAGTCCCCCAGATGTCTCAGTCCATTCCAAGGAAGCCTGTTTTCCCGGCACTGCCTCGACTTTCAAGCCGGGGATCGACTCACACCACGGTGGCACATGGGACAGCCCTGTGGAAAGCCTCGTGGGAAAGCCTCGTGGGAAAGCCTCGAGGGGAAAGCCACAGATCCCTTGATCCATGCGAAGGGAAGCGTGACACTGCTGCTACAGCTCAGGAGGAAAGCGCACATGCATGCCCCCACTCGAGACGAGGACTGACTCCCCTGGGAAGACTCCAGAAGACCCCACAGATCCATGTCAGCACATGGAGAGTAATCCTCAGGTTCCGGCACCGACTTCACACAAGGTACTTAGGCCCCGGCTTCGACGGGAGAGAAATCCCGAGAGGCCCCGAGCAACTCGCATGGGGACTGGCCTTTCCTGAGGCCACCAGAGCGGGTCCTGAGGTCCCCGTCGTAAGTTGAGAGCACGTGCCGCAACTCGAGAAAATCCAGGAGGTTCTCCCCTTCCAGGCGAGATGAGGCCCATTTCCACTGAGGCGTCTCGAGCTAATCACACCTAACCTCTGGAACTTCCAAAGGGATCCTTCACACCCTTGCTGCAACTCAAGAAGTTCCCCGACATACCGTCTCCACTCGAGAGGAAGCCGGAGAGTCCCGCCCACATCCAGAGGAGCCCGTTTCCGCCTCCTAGCTCGAGAGGAGGGATCCTTTTCCCTGCTGGTCGGGGAAAGAAATTCCCGGCGTTCCCGGTCGCTATCTCAAGAGGGGCGCTCTCCCACAGGAAAGGCGAGAGGAACTCCAGGGTCATGCCACCATTCCCAGAGTCCCCCAGATGTCTCAGTCCATTCCAGGGAAACCTGTTTTCCCTGCACTTCGACTTTCAAGCCGAGGATCGACTCACACCACGGTGGCACGTGGGACAGCCCTGTGGGAAAGCCTCGTGGGAAAGCCTCGAGGGAAAGCCACAGATCCCTTGATCCACGCGCGAAGGGAAGCGTGACACTGCTGCTACAGCTCGGGAGGAAAGCGCACGTGCATGCCCCACACGAGACGAGGACTGACTCCCTGGGGAGACTCCAGAAGTACCCCAAGATCCATGTCAGCACTGGAGAGGAATCCTCAGGTTCGGCACCGACTCCACACAAGGTCTTAGGCCCCGGCATCGACGGGAGAGGAATCCCGAGAGGCCCCGAGCAACTCGCATGGGGACTGGCCTTTCCTGAGGCCACCAGAGCGGGTCCCTGAGGTCCCCGTCGTAAGTCGAGAGCACCTGCCGCAACTCGAGAAAATCCAGGAGGTTCTCCCCTCCAGGCGAGATGAGGCCCATTTCCGCTGAGGCGTCTCGAGGCTAATCACACCTAACCTCTGGAACTTCCAAAGGGTCCTTCACACCCTTGCTGCAACTCAAGAAGTTCCCCGACATACCCGTCTCCACTCGAGAGGAAGCACGAGAGTCCCGCCCACATCCAGAGGAGCCCGTTTCCGCCTCCTAGCTCGAGAGGAGGGATCCTTTCCCTGCGTGGTCGGGAAAGAATTCCCGGCGTTCCCGTCGCATCTCAAGAGGAGGCGCTCTCCACAGAAAGGCGAGAGGAACTCCAGGGTCGTGCCACCATTCCCAGAGTCCCCCAGATGTCTCAGTCCATTCCAGGGAAACCTGTTTTCCCTGCACTGCCTCGACTTTCAAGCCGAGGATCGACTCACACCACGGTGGCACGTGGGACAGCCCTGTGGAAAGCCTCGTGGGAAAGCCTCAGGGAAAGCCACAGATCCCTTGATCGCGAAGGGAAGCGTGACACTGCTGCTACAGCTCGGGAGGAAAGCACGTGCATGCCCCCACACGAGACGAGGACTGACTCCCTGGGGAGACTCCAGAAGTACCCCAAGATCCATGTCAGCACTGGAGAGGAATCCTCAGGTTCCGGCACCGACTCCACACAAGGTCTTAGGCCCCGGCATCGACGGGAGAGGAATCCCGAGAGGCCCCGAGCAACGCAATGGGGACTGGCCTTTCCTGAGGCCACCAGAGCGGGTCCCTGAGGTCCCCGTCGTAAGTCGAGAGCACCTGCCGCAACTCGAGAAAATCCAGGAGGTTCTCCCCCTCAGGCGAGATGAGGCCCATTTCCTCTGAGGCGTCTCGAGGCTAATCACACCTAACCTCTGGAACTTCCAAAGGTCCTTCACACCCTTGCTGCAACTCAAGAAGTTCCCGACATACCCGTCTCCACTCGAGAGGAAGCACGAGAGTCCCGCCACATCCAGAGGAGCCCCGTTTCCGCCTCCTAGCTCGAGAGGAGGGATCCTTTCCCTGCGTGGTCGGGAAAGAATTCCCGGCGTTCCCGTCGCATCTCAAGAGGAGGCGCTCTCCACAGGAAAGGCGAGAGGAACTCCAGGGTCGTTGCCACCATTCCCAGAGTCCCCAGATGTCTCAGTCCATTCCAGGGAAACCTGTTTTCCCTGCACTGCCTCGACTTTCAAGCGAGGATCGACTCACACCACGGTGGCACGTGGGACAGCCTGCTGTGGGAAAGCCTCGTGGGAAAGCCTCAAGGGAAAGGCAAGGTAAAGATCACTTGATCACACGGTGACAGGAAGCGTGACACTGCTGCTAGAGCTCGGGCGGA
>NW_017204366.1:0-5686 GCF_001704415.2 Capra hircus | reverse complement strand
TATGGATCTTGGGTACTATGGAGTCTCCCCAAGGGGAAGTTCAGTGCCTTCGCTGCGAAGTGTGGCATAGCACGGCGCGTTTCCTTCCCTGAGCTGTAGCCAGGCAGTGTCACTCTTCGCTTCGCCCTTGCGTGATCAGGATCTTGTGGCTTTCCTGCGAGGCTTTCCCATGAGAATTTCCCACGTGCCCTTTCCACAGGTCTGTCCGTCCACGTGCCACCGTGGGTGTGAGTCGATCCTCGGCGTTGAAAGTCGAGCAAGCAGGGAAAACAGGTGTCCCTGGAATGGACTGAGACATCTGGGGGACTCTGGGAATGGTGGCACCACCCTGGAGTATCTCTCGCCTTTTCCTGTGGAGATCGCCTCCTCTTGAGATGCGACGGGAACCCCCGGGAATTCTTTCCCGAACACGCAGGGAAAGGATCCCTCCTCTCGAGCTAGGATGCGTAATCGGGGCTCCTCTGGATGTGGGCGGGACTCTCGTGCTTCTCTCGAGTGAGACGGGTATGTCGCGGAACTTCTTGAGTTGCAGCAAGGGTGTGAAGGACCCTTTGGAAGTTCCAGATGTTAGATGTGATTAGCCTCGAGCCCCTCAGCGGAAAATGGGCCTCATCTCGCCTGGAGGGGAGAACCTCCTGGATTTTCTCGAGTTGCGGCAGGTGCTCTCGACTTACGACGGGACCTCAGGGACCCGCTCTGGTGGCCTCAGGAAAGGCCAGTCCCCATGCGAGTTGCTCGGGGGCCTCTCGGGATTCCTCTCCCGTCGATGCTGCGGCCTAAGACCTTGTGTGGAGTCGGGTGCCGGAACCTGAGTATTCCTCCCTAGTGCTGGCATGGATCATGGGGTACTTCTGGAGTCTCCCCAGGGGAGTCAGTCTTCGTCTCGAGTGGGGGCATGCACGTGCAATTTCCTCCCGAGCTGTAGCAGCAGTGTCACTCTTCCCTTCGCGTGGATCAAGGGATCTGTGGCTTTCGCTTGAGGCTTTCACACGAGGCTTTCCAAGAGGGTTTCCACGAGGCTTTCACACGAGGCTTTCCAACAGGGCTGTCCCACACGTGCCACCGTGGTGTGAGTCGATCCTCGGATTGAAATTCGAGGCAGTGCAGGGAAAACAGGTTTCCCTGAATGGACTGAGACATCTGGGGGGACTCTGGGAATGGTGACACGACCCTGGAGTTCCTCTCGCTTTTCCTGTGGAGAGCGCCTGCTCTTGGGATGCAACTGGAAAGCAGGGAATTCATTCCCGACGACGCAGGGACAGGATCCCACCTCTCGAGCTAGGAGGCGGAAACGGGGCTCCTCTGGATGTGGGCGGGACTCTCGTGCATCCTCTCGAGTGGAGACGGGTATGTCGGGGAACTTCTTGAGTTGCCGCAAGGGAGTGAAGGACCCTTTGGAAGTTCCAGAGGTTAGGTGTGTTTAGCCTCGAAACGAATCAGCGGAAATGGGCCTCATCTCGCCTGGAGGGGAGAAACCTCCTGGATTTTTCTCGAGTTGCGGCAGGTGCTCTCGACTTACGACGGGGACCTCAGGGACCCGCTCTGGGGCCTCAGGAAAGTACAGTCCCCATCCGAGTTGCTCGGTGGCCTCTCGGGATACCTCTTCCGTCGATGCTGGGGCCTAAGACCTTGTGTGGAGTCGGTGCCATAACCTGAGGATTCCTCACCAGTGTTGACATGGATCTTGGGGAATTTCTGGAGACTCCCCAGGGGAGTCAGTCCTCGTCTCGACTGGGGGCATGCACGTGCGCTTTCCTCCCGAGCTGTAGCAGCAGTGTCACTCTTCCCTTCGCGTGGATCAAGGGATCTGTGGCTTTCCTCGTGGCTTTCCCATGAGGCTTTCCCAGGAGGCTTTCCACAGGGCTGTCCCACGTGCCACCGTGGTGTAGTTCGATCGTCGGCTTGAAAGTCGAGGCAGTGCAGGGAAAACAGGTTTCCCTGGAATGGACTGAGACATCTGGGGGACTCTGGGAATGGTGGCACGACCCTGGAGTTCCTCTCGCCTTTCCTGTGGAGAGCGCCTCCTCTTGAGATGCGATGGAACGCTTGGAATCTTTGCCGATCACGCAGGGAAAGGATTCCACCTCTCGAGCTAGCAGGCGGAAACGGGGCTCCTCTGGATGAGGCGGGGACTCTCGTGCTTCCTCTCGAGTGGAGACGGGTATGTCGGGGAACTTCTTGAGTTGCAGAAAGGGTGTGAAGGACCCTTTGGCAGTTCCAGAGGTTAGGTGTGATTAGCCTCGAGACGCCTCAGCGGAAATGGTCCTCATCTCCCCTGGAGGGAGAACCTCCTGGATTTTCACGAGTTGTGGCAGGTGGTCTCGACTTACGACGGGGACCTCAGGGACGCGCTCTGGTGGCCTCAGGAAAGGCCAGTCCCATGCGTGTTGCTCGGGGCCTCTCGGGATTCCTCTCCCGTCGATGCCGGGGCCTAAGACCTTGTGTGGAGTCGGTGCCGGAACCTGAGAATTCCTCTGCAGTGCTGACATGGGTCTTGGGGGACTTCTGGAGTCTCCCCAGGGGAGTCAGTCCTCGTCTCGAGTGGGGGCATGCACGTGGCCTTTCCTCCCGAGCTGTAGCCGCAGTGTCACGCTTCCCTTCGTGTGGATCAAGGGAATCTGTGGCTTTCCCTCGAGGCTTTCCCACGAGGCTTTACCTCGAGGCTTTCCAACAGGGGCTGTCTCTCGTGCCACCGTGGTGTAGGTCGATCGTCGGCTTGAAAGTCGAGGCAGTGCAGGGAAAACAGGTTTCCCTGGAATGGACTGAGAAATCTGCGGGAATCTGGGAATGGTGGCACGACCCTGGAGTCCTCTCGCCTTTCCTGTGGAGAGCGCCTCTTCTTGAGATGCGAACGGAACTCCGGAATTCTTTCCGACCACGCAGAGAAAGGATCCCACCTCTCGAGCTAGGAGGCGGAAACGGGGCTCCTAAGGATGAGGGCCGGCACTCTCGTGCTTCCTCTCGAGTGGAGACGGGTATGTCGGGGAACTTCTTGAGTTGCAGCCAAAGGTTGAAGGACCCTTTTGAAAGTTCCAGAGTTTAGGTGTGATAAGCCTCGAGACTCCTCAGCGGAAATGGGCCTCATCTCGCCTGCGAGGGAGAACCTCCTGGATTTTCTCGAGTT
This sequence comes from Capra hircus, assembly GCF_001704415.2. NCBI lineage: Eukaryota > Metazoa > Chordata > Mammalia > Artiodactyla > Bovidae > Capra > Capra hircus. Next base: position 2,562 of record NW_017204366.1, on the reverse strand, counting down.
GCCGCAGCGTGCTCTCGGCTTTCCGACGCGGGACCTCAGGGACCCGCTTTGGTGGCCTCAGGAAAGGCCAGTCCCCATGCGAGTTGCTCGGGAGCCTCTCGTGATGTCTCTCCCTCTCCAAAGCTGTCTTGGATCTTGACTGGCCTTTCCTGAGGCCACCAGAGCGGGTCCCTGCGGTCCCCATTGTAAGTCGAGAGCACCTGCCGCAACTGGAGAAAATCAAGGATGTTCTCCCCTCCAGGCAAAATGAAGCCTATTTCCGCTGACACATCTCAAGGGCTAAGCACACTTAAACTTTTGGAACTTCCAAAGGGTCCTTCACACCCTTGCTGCAAATCAAGAAGTTCCCCGACATACCCGTCTGCACTTAAGAGGAAGCACGATAGTTCCGCCCACATCCAGAGGAGCCCCGTTTCCGCCTCATAGCTCGAGAGGAGGGATCCTTTCCCTTCGAGGTCGGGAAAGAATTCCCGGCATTCTCGTCGCATCTCAAGAGGAGGCGCCTCTCCACAGGAAAGGCGAGAGGAACTCCAGGGACATGCCACCATTCTCCGAGTCCCCCAGATGTCTCAGTCCATTCCAGGGAAACCTGTTTCCCCGCACTGACTCGACTTTCAAGCGAGGATCGACTCACACCACTGTGGCACGTGGGGACAGCCCTGTGGCAAAGCCTCGAGGGAAAGCCACAGATACCTTGATCCACGAGATGGGAAGCGCGACACTGCTGCTACCGCTCGGGAGGAAAGCGCACGTGCATGACCCCAGTCGAGCCGAGGAGTGATGCAAGCTTGGGAGACTCCAGAAGTACGCCAAGATCCATGTCAGCACTGGAGAGGAATCCTCAGGTTCCGGTCCGACTCCACACAAGGTCTTAGGCCCCGGCATCGACGGGAGAGGAATCCTGAGAGGCCCCTAGCACCTCGCATGGGGACTGGCCTTTCCTGAGGTCACCAGAGCGGGTCCCTGATGTCTCCGTCGTAACTCGAGGGCACCTGACGCAACTCGAGAAAATCCAGGAGGTTCTCCCCTGCAGGCGAGATGAGGCCCGTTTCCACTGAGGTGTCTCGAGGCTAATCACACGTGAACTCTGGAACTTCAAAAGGGTCTTTCACAGTCATGCTGTAACTCAAGAAGTTCCCCGACATACCCGTCTCCACTCAAGAGGAAACACGAGGGTCCCGGCCACATCCAGAGGAGCTCCGTTTCCGGCTCGTAGCTCGAGATGAGGGATCCTTTCCCTACATGGTCGGGAAAGAATTTCCGGAATTCCCATCGCATCTCAAGAGGACGCTCTCCAAAGGAAAGGGGAGAGGAACTGCAGGTCGTGCCACCATTCCAAGACTCCCCCAGATGTCTCAGTCCATTCCACAGGAACCTGTTTTCCCTGCACTGCCTCGGCTTTCACGCCGAGGATCGACTCCCACCACCGAGACACGTGGGACAGCCCTGTGGGAGAGCCTCGTGGGAAAGACTCGAGGGAAAGTCACAATCCCTTGGTCCACGCGCAAGCAGAAGCATGACACTGCTGCTACAGCATGGGAGGAAAGGGCACACTCATGCCCCCACTCGAGACGAGGCCTGAATCCCCTGGGGAGACTCAGAGGTACCCCAAGATCCATGTCAGCACTGGAAAGGAATCCTCAGGTTCCGGCACCGACTGCACACAAGGTCTTAGGCCCCGACATCGAAGGGAGAGGAATCCCGAGAGGCCCCCGAGCAACTCGCATGGGGACTGGCCTTTCCTCAGGCGAACAAAGCGGGTCCTTGAGGTCCAGGTCGTAAGTCGAGAGCACCTGCCGCAACTCGAGAAAATCCAGGAGGTTCTCCCCTCCAGGTGAGATGAGGCCCATTTCCGCTGAGGCGTCTCGAGGCTAATCACACCTAAACTCTCGAACTTACAAAGAGTCCTTCACACCCTTGCTTCAACTCAAGAAGTTCCCCACATACCCGTCGCCACTTCAGAGGAAGCATAAGAATCCCGCCCATATCCAGTGGAGCCCCTTCTCTGCCTCATAGCTCGAGAGGAGGGATCCTTTCAGTGCGTCGGGGAAAGAATTCCCTGCATTTCCCATCGCATCTGAAGAGGAGGCGCTCTCCACAGGAAAGCGAGAGGAACTCCAGGGTCGTGCCACATTCCAGAGTCCCAGATGTCTCAGTCCATTTCCAGGGGAAAACTGTTTTCCTGGCACTGCCTCCACTTTCAAGCCGAGGATCGACTCACACCACGGTTGCACGAGGGAAAGCCCTGTGGGAAAGCCTCGTGGAAAGCGTCGTGGTAAACCCTCGAGGGAAAGCCACTGATCCCTTGTTCCACGCGAAGGGAAGCGTGACAATGCTGCTAGAGCTCGGGAGGAAAGCGCACGTGCATACCCAAACTCGAGACCAGGACTGACTCCCCTGGGGAGACTCCAGAAGTACCCAAATCCATGTCAGCACTGGAGAGGAATCCTCAGGTTCCAGCACCGACTCCACACAAGGTCTTAGGCCCCGGCATCGTCGGGAGAGGAATCCGAGAGGCCCCCGAGCAACTCGCATGGGAATGGCCTTTCCTAAGGCCAACAG
>NW_017204365.1:0-5686 GCF_001704415.2 Capra hircus | reverse complement strand
GCGAGTTGCTCGGGGCCTCTCGGATTCCTCTCCCCTCGATGCCGGGGCCTAAGACCTTGAGTGGAGTCGGTTCCGAAACCTGTGGATTCCTCTCCAGTGCTGACATGGATCTTGGGGTTCTTCTGGAGTATCCCCAGGGGAGTCAGTCCTCGTCTCGAGTGGGGACATGCACGTACTCTTTCCTCCCGAGCTGTAGCAGCAGTGTCACGCCTTTCCTTCGCGTGATCAAGGGATCTGTGGCTTTCCCTCGAGGCTTTCCCACGAGGCTTTCCCAAGCTCTGTTCCAAGTGCACACGTGGAGTGAGTCGATCCTCGGCTTGAAAGTCGAGGCAGTGCAGGGAAAACAGATTTCCCTGGAATGGACTGAGACATCTGGGGGACTCTGGAATGGCGGCACGACCTGGACTTCCTCTCGCCTTTCTTGTGGAGAGCGCCTCCTCTTGAGATGCGACGGAACGCTGGGAATTCTTTCCCGACACGCAGGGAAAGGATCCCTCCTCTCGAGCTTGGAGGCAGAAACGGGTCTCCTCTGGATGTGGGCGGGACTCTCGTGCTTCCTTTCTAGTGGAGTCGGGTAAGTCGGGGAACTTCTTGAGTTGGAGCAAGGATGTGAAGGACCCTTTGTAAGTTCCAGAGGTTAGGTGTGATTAGCCTCGAGAAGCCTCAGCGGAAATGGTCCTCATCTCGCCTGGAGGGGAGAACCTCCTGGATTTTCTCGAGTTGGGGCAGGTGCTTTCGACTTACGACGGGGACCTCAGGGACCCGCTCTGGTGGCCTCAGGAAAGGCCAGTCTCCATGCGAGTTGCTCGGGGGCCTCTCGGGATTCCTCTCCCTTCGATGCCGGTGCCTAAGACCTTGTGTGGAGTCGGTGCCAAACTGAGGATTCCTCTCCAGTGCTGACATGCATCTTGGTACTTCTGGAGTCTCCCCCAGGGGAGTCAGTCCTCATCTCGAGTGGGGGCATGCACGTGCGCTTTTCTCCCTAGCTGTAGCAGCAGTGTCGCGCTACCCTTCACGTGGATCAAGGTATCTGTGGCTTTCCCCTCGAGGCTTTCCCCACAGGCTTTGCCACAGGACTACCAACGTGCCACCGGGTGTGAGTTGATCCTCGCTTGAAAGTTGAGGCAGTGGAGGAAAAACAGATTTCCCTGGAATGGACTGAGACATCTGGGGGACTCTGGAAATGGTGGCACGACCTGGAGTTCCTCTCGCCTTTCTGTGGAGAGCGCCTCCACTTGAGATGCGACGGGAACAACGGGAATTCTTTCCCGACCACGCAGGGAAAGGATCCCTCCTCTCGAGCTGGAAGGCAGAAACGGGGCTCCTCTGGATGTGCCCGGGACTCTCGTGTTCCTCTCGAGTGGAGACGGGTATGTCGGGGAACTTCTTGAGTTGCAGCAAGGGTGTGAAGGACCCTTTGGAAGTTCCAGATGTTAGATGTGTTTAGCTTCAAGACCCCTCAGCGGAAATGGCCTCATCTCGCCTGGAGGGAGAGACCTCCTGGATTTTTTCGAGTTGCGGCAGGTGCTCTCGACTTACGACGGGGACCTCAGGGACCCGCTCTGGTGGCCTCAGGAAAGGCCAGTCCCCAAGCGAGTTGCTCGCAGGCCTCTCGGGTTTCCTCTCCCGTCAATCCCCGGGGCCTAAGACCTTGTGAGGAGTCAGTTCCGGAACCTGAGGATTCCTCTCCAGTGCTGACATGCATCTTGGGGTACTTCCGGAGTCTACCCAGGGGAGTCAGTCCTCGTCTCGAGTGGGGGCATGAAAGTGTGCTTTCCTCCCGAGCTGTAGCAGCAGTGTCACGCTTCCCTTCGCGTGGATCAAGGATCTGTGGCTTTCCCTCGAGGCTTTCCCACGTGCTTTCCCACGACGCTTTCCCACAGGGCTCTCCCACGTGCCACCGTGGTGTGAGTCGATCCTCGCTTGAAAGTCGAAACAGTGCAGGGAAAACAGGTTTCCCTGGAATGGACTGAGATATCTGGAGGACTCTGGGAATGGTGGCACGACCCTGGAGTTCCTCTCGCCTTTCCTGTGGAGAGTGGCCTTCCACTTGAGATGCCGACAGGAACGCCGGAATTCTTTCCCGGCCAGCAGCGAAAGGAACCCTTCTCTCGAGCAAGGAGGCGGAAACGGAGCTCCTCTGGATGTGGGCGGAACTCTCGTGCTTCCTCTCGGGTGGAGTCGGGTATGTCGGGGAACTTCTTGAGTTGCCAGCAAGGGTGTGAAGGACCCTTTGGAAGTTCCAGAGGGTAGATGTGATTAGCCTCGAGACGCCTCAGCGGAAATGGGCCTCATCTCGGCCTGGAGGGGTGGAACCTCCTGGATTTGCTCGAGTTGGGGGCAGGTGCTCTCGACTTAAGACGTTGTCCTCAGGGACCCGCTCTGGAGGCCTCAGGAAAGGCCAGTCCCCATGCGTGATGCTCGGGGGCCTCTCGGGTTCCTCTCCGTCGATGCGGGGCATAAGACATTGTATGGAGTAGGTGTCGGAACCTGAGGATTCCTCTCCAGTGCTGACATGGATCTTGGGGTACTTCTGGAGTCTCCCCAGGTGAGTCAGTCCTCGTCTCGAGTGGGGGCATGCACATGCGATTTCCTCCCGAGCTGTAGCAGCAGTGTCACGCTTCCCTTCGCGTGGATCAAGGGATCTGTGGCTTTCCCACGAGGCTTTCCCACAGGGCTGTCCCATGTGCCACCGTGGTGTGAGTCGATCCTCGGCTTGAAAGTCGAGGCAGTGCAGGGAAAACAGGTTTCCCTGGAATGGACGGAGACATCTGGGGGACTCTGAGAATGGTGGTACCACTCTGAAGTTCCTCTCGCCTTTCCTGTGGAAAGCGACTCCTCTTGAGAATGCGACCGGGAACGCCGGGGAATTCCTGTCCCGAACACGCAGGGAAAGGATCCCTCCTCTCGAGCTAGGAGGCGGAAGCGGAACTGCTCTGGGATGTGGGTGGGACTCTCGTGCTTCCTCTCGAGTGGCGACGGGTATGTCGGGGGAACTTCTTGAGTTGCAGCAAGGGGTGTGAAGGACCCTTTGGAAGTTCCAGAGTTTAGGTGTGATTAGCCTCGAGACACCTCAGCGGAAATGGGCCTCATCTCGCCTGGAGGGGAGAACCTCCTGGATTTTCTGGAGTTGCGGCAGGTGCCTCTCGACTAAACGAAGGGGAACTCAGGGACCCACTCTGGTCGCCTCAGGAAAGGCCAGTCCCCATGCGAGTGTGCTCGGGGGGCCTCTTGGTATTCCTCTCCCGTTAATGCCGGGGCCTAAGACCTTGTGTGGAGTCGGTGCCAGGAAACTGAGGATTCCTCTGCAGTGGCCGACATGTATCTTGGTGAACTCCTGGAGTCTCCCCAGTGGAGTCAGTCCTCGTCTCGAGTAGGGGGCATGCACGTGAGCTTTCCTCCCGAGCTGTAGCAGCAGTGTCCACGCTTCCCTTCGCGTGGTATCAAGGTTACTGTGGCTTTCCCAAGAGGCTTTCCCACAGGGCTGTCCCACGTGCCACCGTGGTGTAAGTGTATCCTCGGCTTGAAAGTCGAGGCAGTGCAGGGAAATCAGGTTTCCCTGGAATAGACTGAGACATCTTGGGACTCAGGGAATGGTGGCACGACCCTGGAGTTCCTCTCGCCTTTCCTGTCGAGAGCGCCTCCACTTGAGATGCGACGGGAACGCGGGGAATTCTTTCCCACCACCCAGGGAAAGGATCCCTTCTCTCGAGCTATGAGGCGGAAACGGGGCTACTCTGGATGTGGGCGGGACTCTCGTGCTTCCTCTCCAGTGGAGAAGGTATGTCGGGGAACTTCTTGAGTTGCAGCAAGGGTGTGAAGGACCCTTTGGAATTTCCCGATGTTAGATGTGATTAGCCTCGAGACGCCTCAGCGGAAATGGGCCTCATCTCGCCTGGAGGGAGAAACTCCTGGATTTTGTCGAGTTGCAGCAGGTGCTCTCGATTTACGACAGGAACCTCAGGACCCGCTCTGGTGGCCTCAGGAAAGGCCAGACCCCATGCGAGTTGCTCGGGGGCCTCTCGGTATTCCTCTCTCGTCGATGCCGGGGAATAAGACCTTGTGTGGAGTCGGTGCCGGAACCTGAGGATTCCTCTCCAGTGCTGACATGGATGTTGGGGAACTTGCTGAGTCTCCCCAGGTGAGTCAGTCTTCGACTCTAGTGGGGCATGAACGTGCGCTTTCCTCCCGAGCTGCAGCAGCAGTGTCACGCTTCCCTTCGCGTGCATCAAGGGATATGTGGCTTTCCCTCGAGGCTTTCCCAAGAGGCTTTCCCACGAGGATTTCCCACAGGGCTGTCCCACGTGCCACCGTGGTGTGAGTCAATCCTCGGCTTGAAAGTCGAGGCAGTGCAGGAAAACAGGTTTCCCTGGAATGGACTGAGACATCTGGGGGACGCTGGGAAATGGTGGCACGACCCGGGAGTTCCTCTCGCCTTTCCTGTGGCGAGCGCCTCCTCTTGAGATGCGACGGGAACGCGGGGAATTCTTTCCTCACCACGCAGGAAAGGATCCCTCCTCTCGAACTAGGAGGCGCAAACGGGCTCCTCTGGATGTGGGCAGGACTCTCGTGCTTCCTCTCGAGTGGAGACGGGTATGTCGGGGAACTTCTTGAGTTGAAGCAAGGGTGTGAAGGACCCTTTGGAAGTTCCACATGTTAGATGTGATTAGCCTCGAGACGCCTCAGCGGAAATGGGCCTCAACTCGCGTGGAGAGCAGAACCTCCTGGATTTTCTCGAGTTGCGGCAGGTGCTCTCGACTTACGACGGGGACCTCAGGACCCGCTCTGGTGGCCTCAGGAAAGGCCAGTCCCCATGCGAGTTGATCGCGGGCCTCTCGGATTCCTTTCCCGTCAATGCCGGGGCCTAAGACCTTGTGAGGAGTCGGTTCGGAACCTGAGGATTCCTCTCCAGTGCTTACATGGACCTTGGGGGTACTTCTGGAGTCTCCCCAGAGGAGTCAGTCCTCGTCTCGATTGGGGGCATGCACGAGCGCTTTCCTCCCAGTAGCAGCAGTGTCACGCTTCCCTTCACGTGGATCAAGGGATCTGTGGCTTTTCCCACGAGGCTTTCCCACAGGGCTGTCCCACGTGCCACCCGTGGTGTGAGTCAATCCTCGGCTTTAGAGTCGAGCAGTGCAGGGAAAACAGGTTTCCCTGGAATGGACTGAGACATCCGGGGACTCTGGGAATGGTGGCACGACCCTGGAGTTCCTCTCGCCTTTCCTGTGGAGATCGACTCCACTTTGAGATGCGACGGGAACGCGGGGAATTCTTCCCGCCACGCAGGTAAAGGATCCCTCCTCTCCAGCTATGAGACGGAAACGGGGATCCTCAGGATGTGGGCGGGACTCTCGTGCTTCCTCTCGAGTGGAGACGGGTATGTCAGGGAACTTCTTCAGTTGCAGTAAGGGTGTGAAGGACCCTTTGGAAGTTCCCGATGTTAGATGTGATTAGCCTCGAGAGGCCTCAGCGGAAATGGGCCTCATCTCGCCTGGAGGGGAGAAAACTCCTTGATTTTCTCGAGTTGGGCAGGTGCTCTCCTCTTACGACGGGGACCTCAGGGACCCGCTCTGGTGGCTCCAGGAAAGGCCATTCCCCATGCGAGTTGCTCGGGGCCTCTCGGGATTCCTCTCCCGTCGATGCCGGGGCCTAAGACCTTGTGTGGAGCCGGTGCCGGAACCTGAGG
>NW_017204364.1:0-5687 GCF_001704415.2 Capra hircus | reverse complement strand
TGGTCGGGAAAGAATTCCCGGCGTTCCCGTCGCAACTCAAGAGGAGGCGCTCAACACAGGAAAGGCGAGGGGAACTCCAGGGTCGTGCCACCATTCCCAGAGTCCCCAGATGTCTCAGTCCATTCCAGAGAAACCTGTTTTCCCTGCACTGCCTCCACTTTCAAGCCGAGGATCGACTCACACCACGGTGGCACGTGGGACAGCCCTGTGGGAAAGCCTCGTGGGAAAGCATCGCGGGAAAGCCTTGAGGGAAAGCCACAGATCCCTTGATCCTCGCGAAGGGAAGCGTGACACTGCTGCTACAGCTCGGGAGGCAAAGCTCACTTGCATGCCCCACTCAAGACGACGACTAACTCCCCTGGGGAGACTCCAGAAGTACCCAAGTTCCATGTCAGCACTGGAGAGGAATGCTCAGGTTCCGGTACCGACTCACACAAGTTCTTAGGCACCGGCATAGACGGAGAGGAATCCTGAGAGGCCCCGAGCAACTCGCATGGGGACTGGCCTTTCCTGAGGCACTAGAGCGGGTCCCTGAGGTCCACGTCTTAAGTCGAGAGCACCTGCTGCAACTCGAGAAAATCCAGGAGGTTCTCCCCTTCAAGCGAGATGAGGCCCATTTTCGCTGAGGCGTCTCGAGGCTAATCACACTAACCTCTGGAACTTCCAAAGGGTCCTTCACAACCTTGCTGCAACTCAAGAAGTTCCCCAACATACCCATCTCCACTCGAGAGAAGCACCGAGAGTCCCGGCCACATCCAGAGGAGCCCCGTTTCTTGCCTCTAGCTCGAGAGGAGGATCCTTTCCCTGCGTGTCGGGAAAGAATCCCGGCGTTCCCGTCGCATCTGAAGAGGAGGGGCTCTCCACAGGAAAGGCCGAGAGGAACTTCAAGCGTCGTGCCACCATCCCCAGAGACAATCAGATGTCTCAGTCCCTTCCAGGAAACCTATTTTCCCTGCACTGCCTCGACTTTCAAGCGGGATCGACTCACGTGAAGGGGGCACCTGGGACAGCCCTGTGGGAAAGCCTCGTGGGAAAGCCTCGTGGGAAAGCCTCGAGGAAAGCACAGATCCTTGATCCACGCAAAGGGAAGCGTGACACTTCTGCCTACACTGGGAGGAAAGCGCACGTGCATGCCCCGACTCGAGACGAGGACTGACTCCCAGCGGCAGACTCCAGAAGTTTCCCAAGATCCATGTCAGCACTGGAGAGGAATCTCAGGTTCGGGCACCGACTCCACACAAGGTCTTTAGGCCCCGGCATCGACGGGAGAGGAATCCGAGAGGCCCCAGAGCAACTCGCATGGGATTGGCCATTCTTGGGCCACCAGAGCGGGTCCCTGAGGTCCCCGTCGTAAGTCGAGAGCACCTGACGCAACTCGAGAAAATCCAGGAGGTTCTCCCCTCCAGGCGAGATGAGCGCCCATTTCCGCTGAGGCATCTCCGAGGATAATCACACCTAACCTCTGGAACTTCCAAAGGTCCTTCACACCCTTGCTGGCACTCAAGAAGTTCCCCGACATACCCGTCTCCACTCGAGAGGAAGCACGAGAGTCCGCCCACATCCAGAAGAGCCCCATTTCCGCCTCCTAGCTCGAGAGGAGGGATCCTTTCCCTGCGTGGTCGGGAAAGAATTCCTGGCGTTCCCGTCGCATCTCAAGTGCAGGCACTATCCACAGGAAAGGCGAGAGGAACTCCAGGGTCGTGCCACCATTCCCAGAGTCCCCAGATGTCTCCAGTCCATTCCAGGGAAACCTGTTTTCCCTGCACTGCCTCCACTTTCAAGCCGAGGATCAACTCACACCACGGTGGCACGTGGGACAGCCCTGTGGGAAAGCCTCGTGGGAAGGCCTAGTGGGAAAGCTCTAGGGAAAGCCACAGATCCCTTGATCCACGCGAAGGGAAGCGTGACACTGCTGCTACAGATCGGCAGGAAAGCGCACTGTGCATGCCCCCATCGAGACGAGGAATGACTCCCCTGGGGAGACCCCAGAAGTACCCCAAGGTCCATGTCAGCACTGGCGAGGAATCCTCAGGTTCCGGCACCGACTCCACACAAAGGTCTTAGGCCCCGGCATCGACGGGACAGGAATCCGAGAGGCCACCGAGCAACTCACATGGGGACTGGCCTTTCCTGAGACCACCAGAGAGAGTCCCTGAGGTCCCCGTCGTAAGTCGAGAGCACCGGCCGCAACTCGAGAAAATCCAGGAGGTTCTCCTCTCCATGCGAGATGACGCCCATTTCCGCTGAGGCGTCTCGAGGCTAATCACGGCTAACCTCTGGAACTTCCAAAGGGTCCTTCACACCCTTGCTTGCAACTCAACAAGTTCCCCGACATACCCGTCTCCACTCGAGATGAAGCAAGAGAATCCCGCCCACATCCAGAGGATCTCCGTTTCCGCCTCATAGCTCGAGAGGAGGGGTCCTTTCACTGCGTGGTCGGGAAAGAATTCCCGGCGTTCCCGTCGCATCTCAAGTTGAAGCGCTCTCCACAGGCAAGGCGAGAGGGACTCCAGGGTCGTGACACCATTCCCAGAGTCCCCCAGATTTCTCAGTCCATTCCAGGGAAACCTGTTTTCCCTGCACTGCTCGACTTTCAAGCCGAGGATCGACTCACACCACGGTGGCACGTGGGTACAGCCCTGTGGGAAAGCCTCATGGGAAGGCCTAGTGGGAAAGCCTCGAGGGGAAGCTACAGATCCCTTGATCCATGCAAAGGGAAGCGTGATACTGCTGCTACAGCTCAGGAGGAAAGCGCACGTGCATGCCCCCACTCGAAACGAGGTCTGACTCCCCTGGAGAGACTCCAGAAGTACCCCAAGATCCATGTCAGCACTGGAGAGGAATCCTCAGGTTCTGGCACCGACTCCACACAAGGTCTTAGGCCCGGCATCGACGGGAGAGGAATCCCGAGAGGCCCCAGAGCAAACTCGCATGGGGATTGGCCATTCTTGGGGCCACCAGAGCGGGTCCCTGAGGTCCCCGTCGTAAGTCGAGAGCACCTGACGCAACTCGAGAAAATCCAGGAGGTTCTCCCCTCCAGGCGAGATGAGGCCCATTTCCGCTGAGGCATCTCGAGGATAATCACACCTAACCTCTGGAACTTCCAAAGGGTCCTTCACACCCTTGCTGCAACTCAAGAAGTTCCCCGACATACCCGTCTCCACTCGAGAGGAAGCACGAAAGTCCCGCCCACATCCAGAAGAGCCCCATTTCCGCCTCCTAGCTCGAGAGGAGGGATCCTTTCCCTGCGTGGTCGGGAAAGAATTCCTGGCATTCCCGTCGCATCTCAAGTGCAGGCACTATCCATCAGGAAAGGCGAGAGGAACTCCAGGGTCGTGCCACCATTCCCAGAGTCCCCCAGATGTCTCAGTCCATTCCAGGGAAACCTGTTTTCCCTGCACTGCCTCCACTTTCAAGCCGAGGATCAACTCACACCACGGTGGCACGTGGGACAGCCCTGTGGGAAAGCCTCGTGGGAAGGCCTAGTGGGAAAGCTCTAGGGAAAGCCACAGATCCCTTGATCCACCGCGAAGGGAAGCGTGACACATGCTGCTACAGCTCGGCAGGAAAGCGCACGTGCCATGCCCCCCAATCGAGACGAGGAATGACTCCCCTGGGGAGACCCCAGAAGTACCCAAGGTCATGTCAGCACTGGCGAGGAATCCTCAGGTTCCGGCACCGACTCCACACAAGGTCTTAGGCCCCGGCATCGACGGGACAGGAATCCGAGAGGCCACCGAGCAACTCACATGGGGACTGGCCTTTCCTGAGACCACCAGAGAGAGTCCCTGAGGTCCCCGTCGTAAGTCGAGAGCACCAGCCACAACCCGAGAAAATCCAGGAGGTTCTCCTCTCCATGCGAGATGACGCCCATTTCCGCTGAGGCGTCTCGAGGCTAATCACGGCTAACCTCTGGAACTTCCAAAGGTCCTTCACACCCTTGCTGCAACTCAGCAAGTTCCCCGACATACCCGTCTCCACTCGAGATGAAGCAAGCAGAATCCCGCCCACATCCAGAGGATCTCCGTTTCCGCCTCATAGCTCGAGAGGAGGGGTCCTTTCCACTGCGTGTTCGGGAAAGAATTCCCGGCGTTCCCGTCGCATCTCAAGTTGAAGCACTCTCCACAGGCAAGGCGAGAGGGACTCCAGGGTCGTGACACCATTCCAGAGACCCAGATGTCTCAGTCCATTCCAGGGAAGTCTCTTTTCCCTGCACTGCCTCGACTTTCAAGCCGAGGATAGACTCACACCACGGTGGCACGTGGGACAGCCCTGTGGGAAAGCATCGTGGGAAAGCCTCGGGAAAGCCTCAAGGGAAAGCCACAGATCCCTTGATGCACGCGAAGGGAAGCGTGACACTGCTACAGCTCGGAGAAAGCGCACGTGAATGCCCCCAAACGAGACGAGGACTGACTTCCCTGGGGAGACTCCAGAGTATTCCAGGATCCATGTCAGCACTGGAGAGGATGCCTCAGGTCCCGGCACCGACTCCACCCAAGGTCTTAGGCCAGGGCATCGACGGGAGAGGAATCCCGAGAGGGCCCCGAGCAACTCGCATGGGGACTGGCCTTTCCTGAGGCCACCAGAGCGGGTCCCTGAGGTCCCCGTCGTAAGGCGAGAGCACTGCCGCAACTCGAGAAAATCCAGGAGGTTCTCCCCTCCAGGCGAGATGAGGCCCATTTCCGCTGAGGCATCTCGAGGCTAATGACACCTAGCCTCTGGAACTTCCAAAGGGTCCTTCACACCCTTGCTGCAACTCAAGAAGTTCCCCGACATACCCGTCTCCACTCGAGAGGAAGCACGAAAGTCCCGCCCACATCCAGAGAAGCCCCATTTCCGTGTCCTAGCTCGAGAGGAGGGATCCTTTCTCTGCGTGGGTCGGGAAAGAATTCCGGCGTTCCCGTCGCATCTCAAGTGGAGGCGCTCTCCACAGGATAGGCGAGAGGAACTCCAGGGTCGTGCCACATTCCCAGAGTCCCCCAGATTTCTCAGTTCATTCCAGGGAAACCTGTTTTCCCTGCATTGCCTTGACTTTCAAGCCGAGGATCGACTCACACCACGGTGGCACGTGGGACAGCCCTGTGGGAAAGCTCGTGGGAAAGCCTCATGGGAAAGCCTCGATGGAAAGCCCCTGATCCCTTGATCCACGCGAAGGAAAGCGTGACACTGCTGCTACAGCTCGGGAGGAAAGCGCACGTGCATGCCCCACTCGAAACGAGGACTGACTCCCCTGGGGACTCCAGAAGAACCCCAAGATCCATGTCAGCACTGGAGAGGAATCCTCAGGTTCCGGCACTGACTCCACACAAGGTTTTAGGCCCCAGCATCGATCGGAGAGGAAACCCGAGAGGCCCCGAGAGGCCCCCGAGCAACTCGCAAGGGGACTGGCCTTTCCTGAGGCCACCAGAGCGGGTCCCTGATGTCCCCGTCGTAAGTCGAGAGCACCTGCAGCAACTCGAGAAAATCCAGGAGGTTCTCCCCTCCATTCGAGATGAGGCCCATTTCCACTGAGGCGTCTTGAGGCTAATCACACCTAAACTCTGGAACTTCAAAGGGTCCTTCACACCCTTGCTGCAACTCAAGAAGTTTCCCCGACTACCCGACTCCACTCGAGAGGAAGCACGAGAGTCCCGCCCACAACCAGAGGAGCCCCGGCCTCCTATCTCGAGAGGAGGCTTCCTTTCCCT
>NW_017204363.1:0-5687 GCF_001704415.2 Capra hircus | reverse complement strand
CGCCCTGCTGCAACTCAAGAAGCTCCCCCAACAACCCGTCTCCACTCGAGAGGAAGCCGAGAGTCCCGCCCACATCCAGAGGAGCCCCGTTACTGCTCCTAGCACGAGAGGAGGGATCCTTTCACGAGTGGTCGGTCAAGATTCCCGAGTTCCCATCTCATCTCAAGAGGAGGCGCTCTCCACAGGAAAGGCGAGAGGAACTCCAGATTCGTGCACCCATTCCCAGAGGCCCCAGATGTCTCAGTCCATTCCATGGAATCCTGTTTCTCCTGCACTGCCTCAACTTTCTAGCCTAGGATCGAACACAACACGGTGGCACGTGGGACAGCCCTTTGGGAAAGTCTCGTGGGAAAGCCTCGTGGAAAAGACTCGTGGAAAGCCTCGAGGGAAAGCCACAGATACCTTGATCCACGCGAAGGAAGCGTGACACTGCTGCTACAGCTCGGGAGGAAAGCGCACGTGCAGGCCCCAAATCGAGATGAGACTGACTCCCGTGGGGAGACTGGAGAAGTACCCCAAGATCCTTGTCAGCACTACAAAGGAATCCTCAGGTTCTGGCACCGACTCCACACAAGGTCTTAGGCCCCTGGCATCGACGGGAGAGAACCCCGAGAGGGCCCTGAGTAACTCGCATGGGGACTGGTCTTTCCTGAGGCCACCAGAGCGGGTCTCTGAGGTCCCCATCGTAAGTCGAGAGCACCTGACGCAACTCGAGAAAATCCAGGAGGTTCTCCCTCCAGGCGAGATGAGGCCCATTTCCGCAGAGGCGACTCTCGAGGGCTTATCACACCTGACCTCTGGAACTTCCAAAGGGTCCTTCACACCCTTGCTGCAACTCAAGAAGGTCCCCGACATACCCGTCTCCACTCGAGAGGAAGCACGAGAGTCCCGCCCACATCCAGAGGAGCCCCTTTTCCGCCTCCTAGCTCGAGAGGAGGTATCATTTCCCTCGTGGTCGGGAAAGAATTCCCGGCGTTTCCCTCGCATCTCAAGAGGAGGCGCTCTCCACAGGAAAGGCGAGAGGAACTCCAGGGTCGTGTCACCATTCCCAGAGTCCCCCAGATGTATCAGTCCATTCCAGGGAAACCTGTTTTCCCTGCACTGCCTCGACTTTCAAGCCGAGCATCGACTCACACCACGTTGGCACGTGGGACAGCCCTGTGGGAAAGCCTCTTGGGAAAGCCTCGTGGGAAAGCCTCGAGGGAAAGCCACATGTCCCTTGATCCACGAGAAGGGAAGCGTGACACTGCTGTCACAGCTCGGGAGTAAAGCACACGTGCATGCCCCCACTCGAGACGACGACTGACTCCCCTGGGGGAGACTCCAGAAGTACGCCAAGATCCATGTCAGCACTGGAGACGAATCCTCAGGTTTCGGCACCGATTCCACACAAGGTCTTAGGCCCCGGCATCGAAGGGAGGAAATCCGAGAGGCCCCTGAGCAACTCGCAAGGGGACTGGCCTTTCCTGAGGCCACCAGAGCGGGGCCCTGCAGGCCCGTCGTAAGTCGAGAGCACCTGCCGCAACTCGAGAACATCCAGGAGGTTCTCCCCTGCAGGCGAGATGGGCCCATTTCCGCTGAGGCGTCTCGAGGCTAATCACATCTAATATCTGGAACTTCCAAAGGGTCCTTCACACCCTTGCTGCAACTCAAGAAGTTCTCCGACATAGCCGTCTCCACTCGAGAGGAAGCACGAGAGTCCGCCCACATCCAGAGGAGCCCCGTTTCCGCCTCCTAGCTCCAGAGGAGGGATCCTTTCCCTGCGTGGTCGGGAAAGAATTCCCTGCGTTCCCGTTGCATCTCAAGAGGAGGCGCTCTCCACAGGAAAGGCGAGAGGAACTCCAGGGTCGTGCCACCATTCCAGAGTCCCCTGAATATCTCAGTCCATTCCAGGGAAACCTGTTTTCCCTGAACTGCATCGACTTTCAAGCGAGGATCAACTCACACCCGTGGCACGTGGGACAGCCCTGTGGGAAAGCCTCGTGGGAAAGCCTCGAGGGAAAGACACAGATCCCTTGATCCACCGGAAGGGAAGCGCGACACTGCTGCTACAGCTCGGAAGGAAAGCGCACGTGCATGCCCCTACTCGAGATGAGGACTGACTCCCCTGGGGGGACTCCAGAAGTACCCCAAGATCCATGTCAGCACTGGAGAGGAATCCTCAGGTTCCCGCACTGACTCCACAGAAGGTCTTAGGCCCCAGCATCGACGGAAGAGGAATCCAGAGAGGCCGCCGAGCAACTCGCATGGGGACTGGCCTTTCCTGAGGCCACCAGAGCGGATCCCTGAGGTCCCCATCGTAAGTCGAGAGCTCCTGCCGCAACTCGAAAAAATCCAGGAGGTTCTCCCCTCCAGGCGAGATGAGGCCCATTTCCGCTGAGGCGTCTCCAGGCAAATCACACGTAACCTCTGGAACTTCCAAAGGGTCCTTCACACCCTTGCAGCAACTCAAGTAGTTTCCCGACATACCCGTCTCCACTCGAGAGGAAGCAGGAAAGTCCGCCCACATCAAGAGGAGCCACGTTTCCGCCTCCTAGCTCGAGAGGTTTGATCCTTTCCCTGCGTGGTCGGGAATGAATTCGCGGCGTTCCCGTCGCATCTCAAGAGGAGGCGCTCTCCAGAGGAAAAGCGAGAGGAACTCCAGGTTCGTGCCACCATTACCAGAGTCCCCAGATGTCTCCGTCCATTCCAGGGAACCTGTTTTCCCTGCACTGCCTCGACTTTCAAGCCTAGGATCGACTCACACCACAGTGGCACGTGGGGCAGCCCTGTGGGAAGGCCTCGTGGGAAAGCCTCGAGGGAAAGCCACAGATCCCTTGATCCACGCGAAGGGAAGCATGACACTGCTACTACAGCACGGAAGGAAACCCACGTGCATGCCCCCACTCGAGATGAGGACTGACTCCCCAGGGGAGACTCCAGAAGTACCCCAAGATCCACGTTAGCACTGGAGAGGAATCCTCAGGTACCGGCATCCACTCCACACAAAGATCTTCGGCCCCGGCATCGACGGGGAGGAATCCGAGAGGCCGAGCAACTCGCATGGGGACTGGCCTTTCCTGGGGCCACCAGAGCGGGTCCCTGAGGTCCCCGTCGTAAGTCGAGAGCACCTGCCACAACTCGAGAACTTCCAGGATGTTCTCCCCTCAGGTCAAGATGAGGCCCATTTCCGCTGAGGCGTCTCGAGGGCTAATCACACCAAACCTCTGGAACTTACAAAGGGTCCTTCACACCCTTGTTGCAACTCAAGATGTTCCCCGACATACCCGTCTCCACTCGAGAGGAAGCACGAGAGTCCCGCCTACATCCAGAGGAGCCCCGTTTCCGCCTCCTAGCTCGAGAGGAGGGATCCTTTCCCTGCGGGGTCGAGAAAGAATTCCCAGCGTTCCCGTCGCATCTCAAGAGGAGGCGCTCTCCACAGGAAAGGCGAGAGGAACTCCAGGGTCGTGCCACCATTCCAGAGTCCCCCAGATGTCTCCGTCCATTCCAGGGAAACCTGTTTTCCCTGCACTGCGTCGACTTTCAAGCCAAAGATCGACTCACACCACGGTGGAACTGGCACAGCCCTGTGGGCAAGCCTCGTCGGAAAGCCTCGAGGGAAAGCCCCTGATCCCTTGATCCACGCGATGGAAGCGTGACAATGATGCTACAGCTCGGGAGGAAAGCGCACGTGCATGCCCCACTCGAGACGAGAAGTGACTCCCCTGGGAAGACTCCAGCAGTACCCCAAGATCCATGTCAGCACAGGAGAGGAATCCTCAGGTTCCGGCACCGACTCCACACAAGGTCTTAGGCCCCGGCATCGCCCTGAGAAGAATCCCGAGAGGCCCCGAGCAACTGGCATGGGGACTGGCCTTTCCAGAGGCCACCAGAGCGGGTCCCTGAAGTCCCCATGGTAAGTCGAGAGCACCGGCCACAACTCTTGAAAATCCAGGAGGTTCTCCCCTCCAGGCGAGATGAGGCCCATTTCCCTGAGGCGTCTCGACGCTAATCACACCTAACCTCTGGAACTTCCAAGGGTCCTTCACACCCTTGCTGCAACTCAAGAAGTTCCCCGTCATACCCGACTCCACTCGAGAAGAAGGACGAGAGTCCCCCACATACAGAGGAGCCCCGTTTCTTCCTCATAGCTCTAGAGGAGGGATCCTTTCCCTGCGTGGTCGGGAAAGTATTCCCGGGAGTCCCGTCGCATCTCAAGAGGAGGCGCTCTCAACTTGAAACGGGAGAGGAACTCCAGGTTCGTGCCACCGTTCCCACACTCCTCCAGATGTCTCATTCCATTCCACAGAAACCTGTTTTCCCTGCACTGCCTCGACTTTCAAGCTGAGGATCGACTCACACACCACGGTGGCATGTGGGGACAGCCCTGTGGGAAAGCCTCGTGGGAAAGTATCCTGAGAAAACCTCGAGGGAAAGCCACAGATCCCATGATCCAGGCGAAGGGAAGCGTGACACTGCTGCTACAGCTCGGGAGGAAACCCCACGTGCATGCCCCCACTCGAGACCAGGACTGACTCCCCTGGGGAGACTCCAGAAGTACCCCAAGATCCATGTCAGCACTGGAGAGGAATCCTCAGATACCGGCACCGACTCCACACAAGGTCTGAGGCCCTGACATCGACGGGAGAGAATCCCGAGAGGCCCCCGAGCAACTCGCATGGGGACTGCCCTTTCCTGAGGCCACCACAGCGGTTCCCAGAGGTCCCCGTCGTTAAGTCGAGAGCACCAGCCGCAACTCGAGAAAATCCAGGAGGTTCTCCGTTCAAGCGAGATGAGGGCCATTTCCGCTGAGGCGACTAGAGGCTATTCACACCTAAACTCTGGAACTTCCAAAAGGAACCTTCACACCCTTGCTGAAACTCAAGAAGTTCCGCGACATACCCGTCTCCACTCAAGAGGAAGCACGAGAGTCCCGCCACATCCAGAGGAGCCCCGTTTCGGGCTCCTAGCTCGAGAGGAGGGATCCTTTACCTGCGTGGTCGGGAAGAATTCCCGGCGTTCCCGTCGCATCTCAAGAGGAGGCGCTCTCCACAGAAAGGCGAGAGGAACTCCAGGGCCGTGCCACCATTCCCAGAGTCCCCAGATGTCTCAGTCCATTCCAGGGAAACCAGTTTTTCCCTGCACTGCCTCGACTTTCAAGCCGAGGATCGACTCACAACACGGTGGCACGTGGACAGCCCTGTGGGAAAGCCTCAGGGGAAAGCCTTTTTGGAAAGCCTCGAGGGAATGCCCCAGACCCCTTGTTCCACGCGAAGGGAAGCGTGACACTGCTGCTACAGCTGGGGAGGAAAGCGCATGTACATGCCCCCACTCGAGACGAGGACTGACTCCCCTGGGGAGACTCCAGACGTACCCCAAGATCCATGTCAGCACTGGAGAGGAATCCTCAGTTCCGGCACCTGCTGGGAGCCAGTGTGAGGATCCCGCCCGTACAAGGTCATGAGGAAGGAAGCTGACATACACAAGGCGTGCTCAGACTTCAGGGACCCCTCTGCAAATTCCTAAGCACGTACCCCAACAAAAATCTGCCGGCTTTTGTGCTCTGCTTTTCCACTCTTCTGACATTTCTGGAAAAAGTCAATTCAGGGCTTTAGTCTTCTGCATTTGAAAGAGTGTTTCAATCCAAAAACCCCTCCGATGGCTTTCTAGCCTGCCTGCACGACTCGTGCAGCTGCGCATGTGATTTG
>NW_017204362.1:0-5688 GCF_001704415.2 Capra hircus | reverse complement strand
ATCACACCAAACCTCTGGAACTTCCACAAGGTTCTTCACACCCTTGCTGCAACTCAAGAAGTTCCCCAACATACCCGTCTCACTCGAGAGGAAACACGAGAGTCCCACCCACATCCAGAGGAGCCCGTTTCTGCCTGCTATCTCGAGAGGAGGGATCCTTTCCCTGCGTGGTGGGGAAAGAATTCCCGGCGTTCCGTCGCATCTCAAGAGGAGGCGCTCTCCACAGGAAAGGCGAGAGAACTACAGGGTCGTGCCTCCATTCCCAGAGTCCCCCAGATGTCCAGTCCATTCCAGGGAAACCTGTTTTCCCTGCACTGCCTCGACTTTCAAGCCGAGGATCGACTCACACCACGGTGGCACGTGGACAGCCCTGTGGGAAAGCCTCGTGGGAAAGCCTCGTGGGAAAGCCTCGAGGGAAAGCCACAGATCCCTTGATCCCCGCAAAGGGAAGCATGACACTGCTGCTACAGCTCGGGAGGAAATCCACGTGCATGCCCCCACTAGAGACGAGGACTGACTCCCCTGGGGAGAATCCAGAAGTACCCCAAGATCCATGTCAGCACTGGAGAGGAATCCTCAGGTTCCGGCACCGAATCCACACAAGGTCTTAGGCCCCGGCATCGACGGGAGAGGAATCCCGAGAGGCCCCGAGCAACTCACATGGGACTGGCCTTTCCTGAGGCCACCATTTCGGGTCCCTGAGGTGCCCGTCGTAAGTCGAGAGCACTGCCGCAACTCGAGAAATTCCAGGAGGTTCTCCCCTCCAAGGCGAGATGAGGCCCATTTCCGCCGAGGTGTCTCGAGGCTAATCACAACTAAACCCTGGAACTTCCAAAGGGTCCTTCACACCTTGCTGCAACTCAAGAAGTTCCCCGACATACCCGTCTCCACTCGAGAGGAAGCACGAGAGTCCCGCGCATATCCAGAGGAGCCCTGATTCCGCCTCCTATTCGAGAGGAGGGATCCTTTCCCTGCGTGGTCGGGAAAGAATTCCCGGCATTCCCGTCGCATCTCAAAAGGAGGTGCTCTCCACAGGAAAGGCGAGAGGAACTCCAGGGTCGTGCCACCATTCCCAGACTCCCCCAGATGTCTGAGTCCATTCAGGGAAACCTGTTTTCCCTGAACTGCCTCGACTTTCAAGCCGAGGATCGACTCACACCAGGGTGGTACGTGGGACAGCCCTGTGGGAAAGCCTCGTTGGAAACACTCGTGGGGAAGCCTCGAGGGAAAGACACAGATCCTTGATCCTCGCGAAGGGAAACGTGACACTGCTGCTACAGTTCGGGAGGAAAGCGCACGTGCATGCCCCCACTCGAGACGAGGACTGACTCCACTGAGGGAGACTCCACAAGTACCCAAGATCCATGTCAGCACTGGAGAGGAATCCTCAGGTTCCGGCATCGACTCCACACAAGTCTTAGGCCCTGGCATCGACGGGAGAGGAATCCCGAGAGGGCCCCGAGCAACTCGCATGGGACTGGCCTTTCCTGAGGCACCAGAGCGGTCCCTGAGGTCCCCGTCGTAAGTCGAGAGCACTGCCGCAACTCGAGAAAATCCAGGAGGTTCTCATCTCCAGGCGAGATGAGGCCATTTCCGCTGAGGCGTCTCGAGGGCTAATCACACCTAACCTCTGGAACTTCCAAACGGTCTTTCACACCCTTCCTGCAACTCAAGAAGTTCCCCGACATACCGTCTCCACTCGAGAGGAAGCACGAGAGTCCCGCCCACATCCAGAGTATCTCCGTTTCCGCCTACTAGCTCGAGAGGAGGGATCCTTTCCCTGAGTGGTCGGGAAAGAATTCCGGCATTCCCGTCGCATCTCAAGAGGAGGCGCTCTCCTCAGGAAAGGCGAGAGGAACTCCAGGGTCGTGCCACCATTCCCAGAGTCCCCCAGATGTCTCAGTCCATTCAGGCAAACCTGTTTTCCCTGCACTGCCTCGACTTTCAAGCCTAGGATCGACTCACACCACGGTGGCACGTGGGACAGCCCTGTGGGAAAGCCTCGTGGAAAGCCTCTGGGAAAGCCTCAAGGAAAGCCACAGATCCCTTGGTCCACGCCTGGAAGGTTACACTGCTGCTACAGCTCGGAGGAAAAGCGCACGTGCATGCCCCACTCGAGACGAGGGCTGACTCCCCTGGGAGACTCCTACAGAAGTATCCATGTCGGCACTGGAGAGAATCTCAGGTTCCGGCACCAACTCCACACAAGGACTTAGGCCCCGCATCGACGGGAGAGGAATCCCGAGAGGCCCCCGAGCACTCGCATGGGGACTGGCCTTTCCTGAGGCCACCAGAGCGGGTCCCTGAGGTCCCCGTCGTAAGTCGAGAGCACCTGCCGCAACTCGAGAAAATCCAGGAGGTTCTCCCCTCCAGGCGAGATGAGGCCCATTTCCAATGAGGGTCTCGAGGCTAATTACATCTAATCTCTGGAACTTCCAAAGGGTCCTTCACACCCTTGCTGCAACTCAAGAAGTTCCCCGACATTCCCATCTCCACTCGAGAGGAAACACGAGGTCCTGCCCACATCCAGAGTAGCCCCGTTTCATCCTCCTAGCTAGAGATGAGGGATCCTTTCCCTGCTTGGTCGGGAAAGAACTTCCGGCATTCCCGTCGCATCTCAGGTGGAGGCGCTCTCCACAGGAAGGGAGAGAGGAACTCCATGGTCGTGCCACCATTCCAAGCGTCCCCAGATGTCTCAGTCCATTCCAGAGGATCTTGTTTTTACAGAGTGCTTAAACTTTCATGCCGAGGATCGCCTCACACCACGGTGGCACGGGGGACAGCCCTGTGGGAAAGCCTCGTGGGAATCCTCTAGGAAAAGCCTAGAGGAAAAGCCACAGATCCATTGATCCACGCGACGGGAAGCATGACACTGCTGCTACAGCTCGGGAGGAAAGAGCATGCACATGCCCCCACTCGAGACGAGGACTGATTCCCCTTGGGAGACTTCAGAAGTATCCCAAAAACATGTCAGCACTGGAGAGGAATACTCAGGTTCTGGCCCCCACTCCACCGAAGGTCTTGGGCCCCGGCATCTACCGGTGAGGAATCCCGAGAGGCCCTCTAGCAACTCGCATGGGGACTGGTCTTCCTAAGGCCAACAGAACGGGTCCCTGAGGTCCCCGTCGTAAGTCGAGAGCACCTGCCACAACTCGAGAAAATGAAGGAGATTCTCCCCTTCAGGCGAGATGAGGCCCATTTCCACTGAGACGTCTCGAGGCTAATCACACCTAACCTCTGGAACTTCCAAAGGGTCCTTCACACCCTTGTTGCAACTCAAGAAGATCCAGGAGAGACCCGTCGCCACTACATAGGAATCACCAGGGTACCACCCACATCCAGAGGAGCCCCAATTCCCCCTCCTAGCTCAATGTGAGGGATGCTTTCCCTGATTGGCGGGAAAGAATTCCTGTCGTACCTGTCGCATCTCAAGAGGAGGCACGCTCCACAAGAAAGGTGAGAGGAACTCCAGGGTCGTTCCACCATTCCAAGAGTCCCCCAGATGTCTCAGTCCTTTCCAGAGGAACTTGTTTACCCTGCACTGCCTCGACGTTCACGCGGAGGACCGACTCACACGATGGTGGCACGTGGGACAGCCCTGTGGGAAAGCCTCGTGGGAAAGTCTCGTGGGAAAGCCTCGAGGGAAAACAAGAAACCCCTTGATCAACCCAACGGGAAAATTGACTCTGCTCCTAATGCTCGGAGAAAAGCGCACGTGCATGCCCCATTGGAGACGAAGATGACTCCCCTGTGGAGACTCCAGTAGTACCCCAAGATCCATGTCAGCACTGGAGAGGAAACCTCAGGTTCGGGCACCGACTCCAAACAAGGTCTTAGGCCCCGTCATCGACCGGAGAGGAATCCCGAGAGGCCCCTTAGCAACTCGCAAGTGGACTGGCATTTCCTGAGCGGACCAGAGCGGGTTACATAAGTCCTGGTCGTAACTGGAGAGCACCTGCTGAAACTCGAGAAAATCCAGGAGGTTCTCCCCTGCAGGCGAGATGAGGCCCATTTCTGCTGAGGCGTCTCGAGTCTAATCACACCTAACCTCTGGAACTTCCAAAGGGTCCTTCACACCCTTGCTGCAACTCAAGAAGTTCCCCGACATACCCGTCTCCACACGAGAGGAAGCACCAGAGACCCGCCCACATCCAGAGGAGCCCCGTTTCCGCCTCCTAGCTCGAGAGGAGGATCCTTTTCCTGCGTAGTCAGGAAAGAATTCCTGGCGTTCCTGGCGCATCTCAAGAGGAGGCGCTCTCCACAGGAAAGGCGAGAGGAACTCCAGGGTCGTGCCACCATTCCCAGAGTCCCCCAGATGTCTCAGTCCATTCCAGGGAAACCTGATTTCCCTGCACTGCCTCGAATTTCTAGCCGAGGATCGACTCACACCACGATGGCACGTGGGACAGCCCTGTGGGAAAGCCTCGTGGGAAAGCCACGAGGGAAAGCCACAGATCCCTTGATCCAAGCGAAGGGAAGCGTGACAGTTCTGCTACAGCTCGGAGGAAAGCGAACGTGCATGCCCCCACTCGAGACGAGGACTGACTCCCCTGGGGAGACTCCAGAAGTACCGCAAGATGCATGTCAGCACTGGAGAGGAATCCTCAGGTTCCGCACCGACTCCACACAAGGTCTTAGGCCCCGACGTCGAAGGGAGAGGAATCCCGAGAGGCCCCCGAGCAACTCGCATGGGGACTGGCCTTTCCTGAGGCCACCAGAGCGGGTCCCTGAGGTCCCCGTCGTAAGTCAAGAGCACCTGCCGCAACTCGAGAAAATCCAGGAGGTTCTCCCCTCCAGGCGAGATGAGGCCCATTTCCGCTCAGGCGTCTCGAGGCTAATCACACCTAACCCTGGAACTTCCAAAGGGTCCTTCACACCCTTGCTACAACTCTAGAAGTTCCCCAACATACCTGACTCCACTCGAGAGGAAGCACGAGAGTCCCGCCCACATCCAGAGGAGCCCCGTTTCCGCCTCGTACCACGCGGTCAGGTATCCTTTCCCTGTATGTTCCGGAAAGAATTCCCGGTGTTCCCGTCGCATCTCATGAGGAGGCTCTGACAGTGAAACTCCAGTGTCGTGCCATCATTCCAAGAGTCCCCCAGATATCTCAGTGTGCCGGGTCCAGCCCCGCTGGATCCAGGGAATTCGATGGATGGACGGCGTTGACGTGGAAAGTCTTGTGTATTTATTAATGTAAGATGAGATTAAGAAATTATAGGTAGTAAGAAGATTAACTGGAGGAAAAAGGCTGAATAGCTAGGTTTACAAGGAAGGCCAATAAAATTCCCGACAAGGAATTTTCTGGCGGACTCTGGGAATGGTGGCACGACCCTCGAGTTCCTCTTGCCTTTCCTGTGGAGAGCGCCTCCTCTTGAGATGCGCTGGGAACGCCGGGAATTCTTTCCCGACCACGCAGGGAAAGGATCCTCCTCTCGAGCTAGGAGGCGGAAACGGGGCTACTCTGGATGTGGGCGGGACTCTCGTGCTTCCTCTCGAGTGGAGACGGGTATGTCGGGGAACTTCTTGAGTTGCAGCAAGGGTATGAAGGACCCTTTGGAAGTTCCAGAGGTTAGGTGTGATTAGAATCGAGACGCCTCAGCGGAAATGGCCTCATCTCGCCTGGAGGGGAGAACCTCCTGGATTTCTCGAGTTGCGCAGGTGCTCTCGACTTACGACCGGGGACCTCA
>NW_017204361.1:0-5689 GCF_001704415.2 Capra hircus | reverse complement strand
GTTCAGATGTTAGATATTATTAGCCTCGAGACGCCTCAGCGGAAATGGGCCTCATCTCGCCTGGAGGGGAGAACCTCCTGCATTTTTTCGAGTTGCGGCAGGTGCTCTCGATCTACGACGGGGACCTCAGGGACCCGCTCTGGTGGCCTCAGGAAAGGCCAGTCCCATGCGAGTTGCTCGGGGGCCTCTCGGGATTCCTCTCCCGTCGATGCGGGGCCTAAGACCTTGTGTGGAGTCAGTGCGTGAACCTGAGGATTCCTCTCCAGTGCCGACATGGATCTTGGGTACTTCTGGAGTCTCCCCAGGGGCGTCAGTCCTCGTCTCCATTGGGGGCATGCAGGTAGGATTTCCTCCCGAGCTGTAGCAGGAGTGTCACGCATCCCTTTACGTGGATCAAGGGATCTGTGGCTTTCCTATAGGCTTTCCCACGAGGCTTTCCCACGAGGCTTTCCCACAGGGCTGTCCCACGTGCCACCGTGGTGTGAGTCGATCCTCGGCTTGAAATTCGAGGCAGTGCAGGGAAAACATGGACTGAGATATCTGGGGGACTCTGGGAATGGTGGCACGACCCTGGAGTTCCTCTCGCCTTTCCTGTGGAGAGCGCCTCCTCTTGAGATGCGACGGAAACGCGGGAATTCTTTCCCCACCACGCAGGGAAAGGATCACTCCTTCGAGCTAGGAGGCGGAAAAGGGCTCCTCTGGATGTGGGCGGTACTCTCGTGCTTCATTTTTGAGTGGAGACGGGTATGTCGGGGAACTTCTTGAGTTGCAGCAAGTGTGTGAAGGACCTTTGAAAGTTCCAGAGGTTAGATGTGATTAGCCTCGAGATGCCTCAGCGGAAATGGGCCTCATCTGGCCTGGAGGGGAGAACCTCCTGGATTTTCTCGAGTTTCGGCAAGTGCTCTCGACTTATGACGAGGACCTCAGGGACCCGCTCTGTTGGCCTCAGGAAAGGCCAGTCCCCATGCGTGTTGCTCGGGGGCCTCTCGGGATCCCTCTCCATCGATGCCGGGGCCTAAGACCTTGTGTGGAGTCGGTGCCGGAACCTGAGGATTCCTCTCCAGTGCTGACATGGATCTTGGGGTAATTCTGGTTTCTCCCCACGGGAGTCAGTCCTCGTCTCGAGTGGGGGGCATGCACGTGCACTTTCCTCCCGAACAGTAGCAGCAGTGTCACGCTTCCTTCGCGTGGATCAAGGGAGCTGTGGCTTTCCCCGAGGCTTTCCCACGAGGCTTTCCCACAAGGCTTTCCCACAGAGCTGTCCCACGTGCCACCGTGGTGTGAGTCGATACTCGGCTTGAAAGTCGAGGTAGTGCAGGGAAAACAGGTTTCCCTGGAATGGACTGAGACATCTGGTGGTCTCTGTGAATGTGGCACGACCCTGGAGTTCCTCTCGCCTTTCCTGTGGAGAGCGCCTCCTCTTGAGATGAGACGGGAACCCAGGGAATTCTTTCCCGACCACGCAGGGAAAGGATCCCTTCTCTCGATCTAGGAGGCGGAAACAGGGCTCCTCTGGATATTGGCGGGACTCTCGTGCTTCCTCTCGGAGTGGAGACGGTTTATGTCGGGGAACTTCTTTAGTTGCAGCAAGGGTGTGACGGACCCTTTTGAAGTTCCAAATGTTAGATGTGATTAGCCTAGAAGACACCGCAGTGGAAATGGGTCTCATTTCGCCTGGAGGGGAGAACCTCCTGGATTTTCTCGAGTTGCGGCAGGTGCTCTCGACTTACGATGGGGACCTCAGGGACCCGCTCTGGTGGCCTCACGAAAGGCCAGTCCCCATGAGAGTTGATGTGGGGCCTCTCGGGAACCCTTTCCCGTCGATGCCAGGGCCTAAGACCCTGTGTGGAGTCGGTGTCGGATCCTGAGGATTCCTCTCCAGTGCTGACATGGATCTTGGGGTACTTCTGGAGTCTCCCCAGGGGAGTCAGTCCTCGTCTCGAGTGGGGGCATGCACGTGCCCTTTCCCCCCGAGCAGTAGCAGCAGTGTCACGCTTCCCTTTGCGTGGATCTAGGGATGTGTGGCTTTCCCTCGAGGCTTTCCCACGAGGCTCTCCCACGAGACTATCCCACAAGGCTGTCCCACGTGCCACCGTGGTGTGAGTCGATCCTCGGCTTGAAAGTCGAGGCAGTGCAGGGAAAACAGGTTTCCCTGGAATGGACTGGGACATCTGGGGGACTATGGGAATGGTGGCACGACCCTGGAGTTCCTCTCGCCTTTCCTGTGGAGAGTGCCTCTTCTTGAGTTGCGACAGGAACGCGGGGAATTCATTCCCGACCACGATGGGAAAGGATCCCTCCTCTCGAGCTTGGAGGCGGAAATGGACTCCTTTGGATGTGGGGGGAACTCTCGTGCTTCCTCTCAATTGGAGCCGGGTATGTCGGGGAACTTCTTGAGTTGCAGCAAGGGTGTGAATGACCCTTCGGAAGTTCCAGAGGTTAGGTGTGATTATCCTCGAGACGCCTCAGCGGAAATGGGCCTCATCTCCGCCTGGAGGGGAGAACCTCCTGGATTGTCTCGAGTTGCGGCAGGTGCTCTCGACTTACGACGTGGACCTCAGTGACCCGCTCTGGTGGCCTCAGGAAAGGCCAGTCCCCACGCGAATTGCTCGGGGGCCTCTCGGGTTTCCTCTCCCTTCGATGCCGGGGCCTAAGATCTTGTGTGGAGTCGGTGCCGGAACCTGAGGATTCCTCTCCAGTGCTCACATGGATCTTGGGGTACTTCTGGGAGTCTCCCCAGGGAAGTTAGTCATCGTCTCGAGTGGGGGCATGCACCTGCGCTTTCCTCCCTAGCTGTAGCAGCAGTGTCATGCTCCCGTCGCGTGGATCAAGGGATCGGTGGCTTTCCCTCGAGGCTTTCCCACGAGACTTTTCCCACAGGGCTGTCCCACGTGCCACCGTGGTGTGAGTCTATCCTCGGCTTGAAAGTCGAGGCAGTGGCACGGAAAACAGGTTTCCCTGGAATGGACTGAGACATCTGGGGACTCTGGGAAATCGTGGCACCACCCTGGAGTTCCTCTCGCCTTTCCTGTGGAGAGCGCCTCCTCTTGAGATGCGAGGGGAACGCCCCGGAATTTTTTCCCGAACACGCAGTGAAAGGTTCCCTCCTCAAGAGCTAGGAGGCGGAAACGGGGCTCCTCTGGATGTGATCGGGACTCTCGTGCTTCCTCTCAAGTGGAGACGGGTATGTCGGGGAACTTATTGAGTTGCAGCAAGGGTGTGAATGACCCTTTGGAAGTTCCAGAAGTTAGCTGTGATTAGCCTCGAGACACCTCAGCGGAAATGGGCCTCATCTCGCCTGGAGGGGAAAACCTCCTGGATTTTCTCCAGTTGCGGCAGGTGCTCTGGACTTACGAAGGGGACTTTAGGGACCCGATCTGGTTTCCTCAGGAAAGGCCAGTCCCCATGCGAGTTGCTCGGGGCCTCTCGGGATTCCTCTTCCGTCGATGCTGGGCCTAAGTCCTTGTGTGGAGTCCGTGCCGGAACCTGAGGATTCCTCTCCAGTGCTGACATGAATCTTGGGGTACTTCTGGAGTCTCCCCAGGGGAGTCAGTCCTTGTCTCGAGTGGGGGCCAGCACATGAGCTTTCCTCCCGAATGTAGCAGCAGTGTCGAGCTTTCCTTTGCGTGGATCAAGGGATCTGTAGCTTTCCCTCGAGGCTTTCGCACAGGGCTGTCCACCAGCCACCGTGGCGTGAGTCGATCCTCGACTTGAAAGTAGAGGCAGTGCAGGGAAATCAGTTTTCCCTGGAATGAAATGAGACATCTGGGGGAGTCTGGGAATGGTGGCACGACCCTGGAGTTCGTCTCGCCTTTCCTGTGGAGAGCACCTCCTCTTGAGATGCGACAGGAACGCCGGTAATTCTTTCCCGTACACCCAGCGATTGGATCCCTCCTCTCGAGCTAGGACACGGAAATGGGGCTTCTCTGGATGTGGGCGGGACTTTCGTGCTTCCTCTCGAGTGGAGACGGGTATGTCGGGGAACTTCTTGAGTTGCAGCAAGGGTGTGAAGGACCCTTTGGAAGTTCCAGAGGCTAGGTGTCATTAGCCTCGAGATGCCTCAGCGGAAATGGGCCTCATCTCGCCTGGAGGGGAGAACCTCCTGGAATTTCTCGAGTTGCGGCAGGTGCTCTCGCCTTACGACGGGGACCTCAGGGACCCGCTCTGGTGGCCTCAGGAAAGGCCAGTCCCCATGCGAGTTGCTCGGGGCCCTCTCGGGATTCCTCTCCCGTCGATGCCCGGGCCTAAGACCTTGTGTGGAGTCGGTGCCGGGACCTGAGGCATCCTCTCCAGTGCTGACATGGATCCTGGAATACTCTGGAGTCTCCCCAGGGGAAGTCAGTCCTCGTCTCGTTTGGGGGCATTCACGTGCGCTTTTCTCCCGAGCTGTAGCACAGTGTCACGCTTCCCTTCGCGTGGATCAAGGGATCTGTGGCTTTCCCTTGAGGCTTTCCCACGAGGCTTTCCCACGATGCTTTCCCACAGGGCTGTCCCACGTGCCACCGTGGTGTGAGTCTATCCTCGGCTTGAAAGTCGAGGCAGTGCAGGGAAAAGAGATTTCCCTGGAATGGACTAAGACATCTGGGGGTCTCTGGGAATGGGGTCACGACCCTGGAGTTCCTCTCGCCTTTTCTGTGGAGAGCGCCTCCTCTTGAGATGCGACGGAAACGCCGGGAATTCTTCCGACCACGCAGGGAAAGGATCCCTCCTCTCGAGCTAGGAGGCGGAAACGGGGCTCCTCTGGATGTGGGCGGAACTCTCGTGCTTGCTCTCGAGTGGAGACGGGTATTTCGGGTAACTTCTTGAGTTGCATCAAGGGTGTGAAGGACCCTTTGGAAGTTCCAGAGGTTAGGTGTGATTAGCCTCGAGAAGCCTCAGCGCAAATGGGCCTCATCTCGCCTGGAGGGAGAACCTCCTGGATTTTCTCGAGTTTGGCAGGTGCTCTCGACTTAAGATGGGGACCTCAGGGACTCGCTCTGGTGGCCTCAGGAAAGGCCAGTCCCCATGCGAGTTGCTTGAGGGCCTCTCGGGAATCCTCTCCCTTCGATGCCCGGGCCTAAGACCTTGCGTGGAGTCGGTGCCGGAACCTGAGGATTCCTCTCCAGTGCTGACATGGATCTTGGGGTACTTCCGGAGTCTCCCCAGGGGAGTCAGTCCTCGTCTCGCGTGGGGGCATGCACGTGCGCTTTCCTCGCGAGCTGTAGCAGCAGTGTCACGCTTCCCTTCGCGTGGATCAAGGGATCTGTGGCTTTCCCGCGGGGCTTTCCACAGGGATGTCCCACGTGCCACAGTCGTGTGAGTCGATCCTCGGCTTGAAAGTCGAGGCAGTGCAGGGAAAAGGTTTCCCTGGAATGGACTGAGACCCTGGGGGCTCTGGGAATGGTGGCACGACCCTGGAGTTCCTCTCACCTTTTCGGTTTAGAGCCCCTCCTCTTGAGATGCGACGGAATCGCCGGGAATTCTTTCCCGACCACGCAGGGAAAGGATCCCTCCTCTCGAGCTAGGAGGCGGAAACGGGGCTCTCTGGATGTGGGCGGACTCTCGTGCTTCTCTCGAGTGGAGACGGGTATGTCGGGGAACTTCTTGAGTTGCAGCAAGGGTGTGAAGGACCCTTTGAAGTTCCAGAGGTTAGGTGTGATTAGCCTCGAGACGCCTCAGCGGAAATGGGCCTCATCTCGCCTGGAGGGGA
>NW_017204360.1:0-5689 GCF_001704415.2 Capra hircus | reverse complement strand
AGCAATTCGCTTGGGGACTGGCCTTTCGTGAGGCCACCAGAGTGGGTCCCTGAGGTACCCGTCGTAAGTCGAGAGCACCCTGCCACAAGTCAATAAAATCCAGGAGTTTCTCCCCCTCCAGGGCGAGATGAGGCCCATTTCTGCTGAGGTGTTTAGAGGCTAATCACACCTAACCTCTGAAAATTCCAAACGGTCGTTCACACCCTTGCTGCAACTCAAGAAGTTCCCCGACATACCCGTCTCCACTCGAGAGGAAGCACGAGAGACCGCCCACATCCAGAGGAGTCCCGTTTCCGCCTCCTAGCTCGAGAGGAGGGATCCTTTCCCTGCAGGGTCGGGAACGAATTCCGGCGTTCCCGTTGCATCTCTAGAGGAGGCCACTCTCCACAGGAAAGGCGAGAGGAACTCCAGGTCGTTTCCCCCATTCCCAGAGTCCCCCCAGATTTCTCAGTCCATTCCAGGGAAACCTGTTTTCCCTGCACTGCCTCGACTTTCAAGCCGAGGATCGACTCACACCACGGTGGCACGTGGGACAGCCCTGTGGGAAAGCATCGGGAAAGCCTCCTGGGGAAAGCCTCGAGCAAAGCCACAGATCCCTTGATCCACGCGAAGGGAAGCGTGACACTGCTGCTACAGCTCGGGAGGAAAGCGCACGTGCATGCCACCACTTAGAGGAGGACTGACTCCCCTGGGTAGACTTCAGAAGTACCCCAAGATCCATGTCAGCAATGGAGAGTAATTCTCAGGTTTTGCCACAGACTCCACATAAGATCTTAGGCCCCGGCTTCGACGGGGAGAGGAAACCCGAGAGGCCCCGAGCAACTCGCATGGGGACTGGCCTTTCGTGAGGCCACCAGAGCGGGTCCCTGAGGTCCCTGTCGTAAGTCGAGAGCACCTGCCGCAACTCGAGATAATCCACGAGGTTCTCCCCTCCAGGCGAGGTGAGCCCCATTTCGCTGAGGCGTCTCGAGGCTAATCACACCTAACCTCTGGAACTTCCAAATGGTCCTTCACACCCTTGCTGCAACTCAAGAAGTTCCCCGACATACCCGTCTCCACTCGAGAGGAAGCACGTGAGTCCCGCCCACATCCAGAGGAGCCCGTTTCAGCCCCCTAGCTCTAGAGGAGGATCCTTTCACTGCGTGGTCAGGAAAGAATTCCCGGCGTTCTCGTCGCATCTCAAGAGGAGGCGCTCTCCACAGGAAAGGCGAGAGGAACTCCAGCGTCGTGCCACCATTCCCAGAGTCCCCCAGATGTCTCAGTACATTCCAGGGAAACCTATTTTCCCTGCACTACCTCGACTCTCAAGCCGAGGATCGACTCACAACACCGTGGCACGTGGGACAGCCCTGTGGGAAAGCCTCGTGGGAAAGCCTCATGGGAAAGCCTCGAGGGAAAGCCACAGATCACTGAATTCACTCGACGGGAAGCCTGACACTGCTGGTAAAGATCGGGAGGAAAGCGCACGTGCAAGCCCCCACTCGAGACGAGGAATGACTCCCCTGGGGAAACTCCAGAAGTACCCCAATTTCCATGTCAGCACTGGAGAGGAATCCTCAGGTTCCGGCACGGACTCCACACAAGGTCTTAGGCCCCGGCATCGACGGGAGAGGAATCCCGAGAGGCCCCCATGCAACTCGCTTGGGGACTGTCCTTTCCTAAGGCCACCAGAGCAGGTCCCTGAGGTCCCCGTCGTAAGTCGACAGCACCTGCCGCAACTCGAGAAAATCCAGGAGATTCTCCCCGCCAGGCGAGATGAGGCCCATTTCCGCTGAGGCGTCTCGATGTTAATCACACCTAACCTCTGGAACTTCCAAAGGGTCCTTCACACCCTTGCTGCACCTCAAGAAGTTCCCCGACATACCCGTCTCCACTCGAGAGGAAGTACGAGTGTCCCGCCCTCATCCAGAGGAGCCCATTTACGCCTACTAGCTCGAGAGAAGGGACCCTTTCCTTGTGTGTTCGGTAAAAAATTCTCGGTGTTCCCGTCGCAACTCAAGAGGAGGCGCTCTCCACAGGAAAGGCGAGAGGAACTCCAGGGTCGTGCCACCATTCCCAGAGACCCCCAGATATCTCAGTCCATTCCAGGGAAACCTGTTTTCCCTGCACTGCTTCGACTTTCATGCCGAGGAACGACTCACACCACGGTGGCACGTGGTACAAACCTGTGGGAAGCCTCGTGGGAAAGCCTCGAGGGATAGCCACAGATCCCTTGATCCACGGGAAGGGAAGCGTGAATCTGCTGCTTCAGCTCGGGAGGAAAGCGCACATGCATGCCCCCACTCGAGACGAGGAAAGACTCCCCTGTGGAGACTCCAGAAGTAGCCCAAGATCCATGTCAGCACTGGAGAAGAATCCTCAGGTTCCGGCACCGACTCCACACAAGGTCTTAGGCCCGGCATCGACGGGAGAGGAATCCCGAGAGGCCCCGTGCAACTCGCATGCGGACTGGCCTTTCCTGAGGCCACCAGAGCGGGTCCCTGAGGTCCCCGTCGTAAGTCGAGAGCACCTGCCGCAACTCGAGAAAATCCAGGAGGTTTTCCCCTCCAGGCGAGATGAGGCCCATTTCCGCAGAGGCGTCTCGAGGCTAATCACACCTATCCTCTGGAACTTCCAAAGGGTCATTCACACCCTTGCTGCAACTCAAGAAGTTCCCCGACATACCCGTCTCCACTTGAGAGGAAGCACGAGAGTCCCTCTCACATCCAGAGGAGCCCCGTTTCCGCCTCCTAGCTCGAGAGGAGGGATCCTTTCCTTGCGTGGTCGAGAAAGATTTCCCGGCGTTCCCGACGCATCTCAAGAGGTGGCGCTCTCCAGAGGAAAGGCGAGAGGAACTCCATGGTCGTGCCACCAATCCCAGAGTCCCCCAGATGTCTCAGTCCATTCCAGGGAGACCTGTTTTCCCTGCACTGCCTCGACTTTCAAGCCGAGGATCGACTAACACCACGGTGGCACGAGGACAGCCCTGTGGGAAATCCTCGTGGGAAAGCCTTGTTGGAAAGCATCGTGGGAAAGCCTCGAGGGAAAGCCACTGATACCTTGATCCATGCGACTGGAGCATGACACTGCTGCTACAGCTAGGGAGGAAAGCGCAGGTGCATGCCCCCACTCGAGACGAGGACTGACTCCCCTGGGGAGACTCCAGAAGTACCCCAAAATCCATGTCAGAACTGCACAGGAAACCTCAGATTCCGGAACCGACTCCACACAAGGTCTTAGGCCCCGGCATCGACGGGAGAGGAATCCCGAGAGGCCCCGAGCAACTCGCATGGGGACTGGCCTTTTCTGAGGCCCCCAGAGCGGGTCCTTGAGGTCCCCGTCGTAAGTCGAGAGCAACTGCCCTATCTCGAGAAAATCCAGGAGGTTCTCCCCTCCAGGCGAGATGAGGCCCATTTCTGCTGAGGCGTCTCGAGGCTAATCACACATAATCTCTGGAACTTCCAAACGGTGCTTCACACCCTGGCTGCAACTCAAGATGTTCCCCGACATACCGTCTCCACTCGAGAGAAGCACGAGAGTCCCGCCCACATCCAGAGGAGCCCCGTTTCTGCCTACTAGCTCGAGAGGAGGGATCCTTTCCCTGCGTCATCGGGAAAGAAATCCCGGCGTTCCCGTCGCATCTCAAGAGGTGGCGCTCTCCACATGAAAGGCGAGAGGAACTCCAGGGTCGTGCCACCTTTCCCAGAGTCCCCCAGATGTCTCAGTCCATTCCAGGGAAACCTGTTTTCCCTGCACTGCTTCGACATTCAAGCCTAGGATCGACTCACATCACGGTGGCACGTGGGACAACCATGTGGGAAAGCCTCGTGGGAAAGCCTCGTGTGAAAGCCTCCAGGGAAAGCCACAGATCCCTTGATCCACGCGAAGGGAAGCCTGACAATGCTGCTACAGTTCGGGAGGAAATTGCACGTGCATGCCCCCACTCGAGACGAGGACTGACTCCCCTGGGGAGACTCCAGAAGTACTCCCAAGATCCATGTCAGCACTGGAGAGGAATCCTCAGGTTCCGGCACGGACTGCACACAAGGTCTTAGGCCCCGGCATCGACGGGAGAGGAATCCCGAGAGGCCCCCGTGCAACTCGCTTGGGGACTGGCCTTTCCTGAGGCCACCAGAGCAGGTCCCTGAGGTCCCCGTCGTAAGTCGAGAGCACCTGCCGCAACTCGAGTAAATCTAGGAGGTTCTCCCCTCCAGGCGAGATGAGGCCCATTTCCGCTGAGGCGTCTCGAGGTTAATCACACCTAAACTCTGGAACTTCCAAAGGGTCCTTCACACCCTTGCTGCATCTCAAGAAGTTCCCCGACATACCCGTCTACACTCGAGAGGAAGTACGAGTGTCCCGCCCTCATCCAGAGGAGCCCCATTTACGCCTACTAGCTCGAGAGAAGGGATCCTTTCCTTGCGTGTTTCGGAAAAATTCTCGGTGTTCCCGTCGCAACTCAAGAGGAGGCCTCTCCACAGGAAAGGCGAGAGGAACTCCAGGGTCGTGCCACCATTCCCAGAGACCCCCAGATGTCTCAGTCCATTCCAGGGAAACCTGTTTCCCTGCACTGCCTCGACTTTCATGCCGAGGAACGACTCACACACCACGGTGGCACGTGGTACAAACCTGTGGGAAGCCTCGTGGGAAAGCCTCGAGCGATACCCACAGATCCCTAGATCCACGGAAGGGAAGCGTGAATCTGCTGCTTCAGCTCGGGAGGAAAGAGCACGTGCATGCCCCCACTCGAGACGAGGAACTGACTCCCTGGGGAGACTCCAGAAGTACCCCAAGATCCATGTCAGCACTGGAGAGAATCCTCAGGTTCCGGCACCGACTCTTCTCAAGAACTTAGGCCCCGGCATTGAAAGGGAGAGGAAATCCCGAGAGGCCCACGAGCAACTCGCATGGGGACTGGCCTTTCCTGATGCCACCAGAGCGGTCCCTGAGTTCCCCGTCGTCAATCGAGAGCACCTGTCACAACTTGAGAAAATCCTGGAGGTTCTACCCTCCAGGCCAGATGAGGCCCGTTTCCGCTGAGGCGTCTGGAGGCTAATACACCTGGCCTCTGGAAAACTCCTACGGGTCCTACACACACTTGCTGCAACTCAAGAAGTTCCCCGACATAACCGTCTCCATCAAGAGGAAGAACGAGAGTCCCCCACATCCAGAGGAGCCCCGTTTCCGCCTCATAGCTTGAGAGCAGGGATCCCTTCAATGCCGTGGTCAGGAAAGAATTCCCGCGTTACCGTTGCATCTCAAGAGGAGGGTGCTCTCCACAGGAAAGGGGAGAGGAACTCCAGGGTCGTGCCACCATTCCAGAGTCCCCCAGATGTCTCCGTCCATTCCAGGGAAACCTGTTTTCCCTTCACTGCCTCGACTTTCAAGCCGAGCATCGACTCACACCACCGTGACACGTGGGAGAGCCCTGTGGAAAGCCTCCTGTGAAAGCCTCGTGGGAAACCCTCGAGGGAAAGCCACAGATCCCTTGATTCCTCGCGAAGGGAAGCTCAAACACTGCTGCTGCAGCTCGGAGGAAAGCGCACCTGCATGCCCCCACTCGAGACGCAGACTGACTCCCCGGGGAGACTCCAGAAGTACCCCAAGATCCATATCAGCACTGGAGAGGAATCCTCAGGTTCCGGCACTGACTCCACACAAGGTCTTATGCTCCGGCATCGACGGGAAAGGAATCCCTAGAGGACCCCGA